>NC_060212.1:79055937-79356875 GCF_021130785.1 Homalodisca vitripennis | reverse complement strand
CGGTGTTTTTTATGAAAGGCGAGTTTTATTAACTGTTCTTGCATTAAAACAGTCTGTTTAGAGTTGTTTTACTAGCTCCCCCCCCAAACGATATTTCCAAATGAAAGCATAGACTGAATGTAAGCGTAGTACGCCAGCTTTATCACACTTGCTTTAAGAACATCGCTCAGCTGTCTGAAAGCAAAAATCAACCGACGGAATTTTTTAACTAAGTAATCTATATGATATTACCATGTCATCCTATGATCAAAAATAACTCCAAGATATTTGTAAACTATTGTTTTATCTATGCTTTCACATGTGCATAAATCATTCTAATAATTTCCACAGCTATGAATTGTCAAATTTTTCAAATGGTAGTCACAAATAGGGTGAAGAGATATTGGCAAAACTTTTGTTTTTAAAATATTAAGCGTTAATAAGTTTTGATCAAACCATTTCTTTAACGTCATGAGATCACTCTGAGCTTTCCTTTGCACTTCTAGCCAGTTATTACCGTTTTCAAAAATTAAAGTGTCATCTGCAAATAAAAAAAGTGTACCATTTAAATTTATTTTCGAAATGTTATTGATATAAATTAAGAACAAAATTGGTCCGAGAGTACTTCCTTGAACAACTCCATAGTCCACTGACAATGGATCACCAGTCACCCCGCAGACAGAAACATATTGAAATCTATTACTAAGGTAGCTTGAGAACTACGCAAGGGTGTTTCCACGAACTCCAATAGCTTCTAATTTGTTAATTAATTCGTCTCTCTTTACCGAGTCAAACGATTTCTTGAGATCTAGAAAAAGAAGCATTGAGTGATTACCTCTTGAAATAGAAGCATTTATTTCTTAATTTAAGTCAAATAAGACACCGTTTACATTTTTATCGCTTCTGAACCCATACTGACACCCACCCAAGATACTGTTTTGATTAAGATAGGATACTAATTGTTCTTTAATTATTCGCTCTAATATCTTGGAAAATACGCTGAGTAAGGAGATCGGTCTAAAGTTGCTTTTATTGGTAAATTCATCTGATTTATATAAAGGGAACACTTTAGCCATTTTAAAGGTATTAGGAAAGACACCCAATAAAATACTTAGATTAATTAAATGGCACAAGGGTTTTAGTAAAGAACTGAATATTTGCCTTGAGCACATCAGCAGAGACACCATAAAAACCGGGTGGAGAGCCCCCCCCCCCGCAGTGCTTTCACGTGACGTACAACGTCCACCTCAGTCACAGTATTCAGGGTAAACTCACAGTATAGTCTAAAGTCAGCGTCATTCACAATCGGCACCCCATCATTCGATTGAATAATTTTTTTTGTTAAGTATCGATTTTATCGCGATTTAAAAATCTCTTTTCGCTCGCTTTTATAGAAATACTGAGCTGATGCCTAAGATTCCTATATCCCGGTTTTTAATTGTAAATCTAAAACGTTGTTTTTTTGCAGATTTGACTAAGTTTATCTCTACGCCATATTAATTTAATAATGGCGAAGTTATCCATGGTTGTAATTTTTTATGGTTGGTGGTTTTATGAGAGATTTCTTTTTTAGCTGTAGACATAGTGTTGCAAACTATATTTATAAAATTGCTTGGACAGGAGTCAAACATCGCGCAACCCCAAAACGGGAGACCAGTCGGTCACGAGCCAGGCTGTCTGTGAGAAGGGGCGTAGTCGATGTAAGAACGAGGCGTATTGTCAGAGTCAGTGGTAGTAATGTCTCGTGACACCGAGATAGTCACGGCCGGGGTCTGGTAGTGATCGGTATTGTCAGTGTGGGCGACAGCCGTTCTCCACATGATTCCGATGTTAAAATGTCTTACAAATTTTTGGTCTCCAGGCAGGAAACACGGTCGTCAGTTACTCTTTGTAGGTTTGTCAATGCATTGTTTAAGTCCCGCACCCTCTAAACAGTTTTAATTATTTGTCCTTATGTTCTGGTAGTTCCTAATAAGTCCAAATTTATGGCACTAGAAGAAAAAATGCTGTTTTGTAACATTCTATGTCTTGTAAAATGTGTTCTAATTCGTCTATAAATAAGTTTCAAGTCACTGTCAAAAGTTCAGTACAACAGCGAAGAATATTATATTGTTTATTTAATAAGGTAAAGTCCAGTCTGAGGCCGTAACGTTACCTTAATGTTATCCTGAGTGGTAGTTATGATAAGCGGTCGTTAACAATAATAAATAAGTCCGTAATTTTGATTCCGTTGTTTATCAGTAGCCGATAAGGTTCAAAGCCTGAATCCCTTGTCCATTCCTCACCTCCCCCCCCTCAACAAACACTCTGACAAGAAAATATTAGATCTAATTGTTCAAATATGCTACTCAAATTAACATTAACTTATCAAATCTTAGAAAAACTTCTTATGTTACAATGGTAAATTTTGTAAACTGTTGCACCATATATAAAAAGTATTCAACACATTCCTTGTATGGAATCTAACCTCCAGACAAGGATAAATTGAAATAGACATCATTGTCATTATTCACCCTCCAATGAAGTCTCAGTTATGCACAACCCACGCACAAAGCCTGCCCGCCCAGTCATAAAATGGCTTAATATAAATTTGGGGCATTAACTACAAGACCACAGATCTAATGTCAATTATGTAAAATGCATTTCAGATCACATTACATGTATAAAGGAAACGAGGTATTTGAATAGAATGAATTCATAATTTAAATTATTAGTATTCACTTATCCAATATTATTTTTACTTTATAATATAAACATAAAAAGTAGTTTTTTTTTACTTGCATCCTTTAAGAGAACAAAACACAAGAAGAAACCACAACGCGATAATTTTGAAGAATGAGTATATATTAGAAAAATATTTGATCATGAGAAACATATTTAAGGAAAAGGAATTTATTGTTTTGGAAAGTACACAATGACATTAGATTGGTATAAATACATTAGTTTTGGCATATCATAGTATATAGTCTATACTTATGCTCTAGACATTCAGACTCAGTGGTTAGATATAATATAACTGGAAATAAAAGTATTAATAACAATTAAATACATATTTGTTAAATGTATAAAACTAATCTGGGTTAGCTTGTCTGCACCTTGCTTATTTGCCAGAGTTCTAGAAACTACTATATATATATATATAATTTTAATCCATCACAACGAGTAACACTTTTATATTTATTCTTATTTAATTATTGTCGCTGCAACATACTTTGTGGTCCCTATTACCTAATAATTATGGTGCTGTAAAGAATCTTTCCAATAAGGTATCAAAAGTAAATTAAACTCTAAAATATGAATGGAATGAAAATAAACGAACCGAAACTTGTGTTTACAGAAATCTGGCCTTAAATAATCACAGTTAATATTCGCATAATTCAATTCAAAATAACATAACAGATTTATAATAAGAAGCAAAAAAAGTGACTTGAAATGTAAAATTAGCAATCATCTGAAATGATTGTAACTGATACATTATTTGTGTATAAATATATAAACATCTTATTTTAAAGGATAAGAACTCAAAAATTATTGTATGCCCCGATCAGCAAGTATTATGAAAGAACTAAAATAGAAAATTGAAAATATACAGAAAACGAAATATTTAAAAAAGAAATACTTAAATAAATCATAAGCACTTTATGTTTATGATTTCGAATATTTCTATTTTAATATACCAGTATAATTAAAAATAAAAAAACAATTGCGTTTCGATAATTTTAAAATAAAACAAATATTAATATTTATATTTTACCATTCGGTCTAGTTTGTGGTCTAATCACGAATCATACGGTCCAACGTCCTCCATGTGAGGACGCGGATGCTATCGGTATGTTCTCAGTAGGCGTTAATTATGATTTTCCCATTGAGAAACCGGCGAAGTGGATTTCTTTGCCCTGACAGCCTCCCTGGCCCGGCCCAGCAACGACGCATTGTGTGGGAGGCGCTGTCATTGATGTATACATTGCAGGTGCGAGCGATGGTGAGATCTCCGTGGTGTTCGAATCCCTTTCTTGTGGCCTCGCCGCTGCCAAGCAAGACTCCCGCACCATACGAGACACGAAGTGGACTACAACTGGTGGAAATGAGCATGCTTCTCGAATTTAATCTCGAAGTCGATGAGCTACAGAAATTACTTTCGTTGGAGAAGGGGACACTAATAACTTTTGATATAGCTCCAAGCCACATGTAAATGGTTTCCCTGGAGTCAAAAGGGTATGCCCAGAATTATCCTGGTTCGCGCACCGAGCTTGTTGCTCGCTGTCCTTCATTTTCTGATGTAGGTCCCCGCAGCTTCTTCCGCATCCCGTCCCTATCACGCTCCAGCCCGTCGCATGCGCAAAATATATCATTGTGGATTTTCTTCCGGTCATCTAGTTCTTATTGATTTTTTCCAGTTCTTCCGGTGAAGAGATTTTCAAGGATGATGCTGCTTTCGTTTAAGGCTGTGGTATTGGCGTTGATTTCGGTTTTTAATATGACGATATTGCGTTCCATGTTGGATTCTAAATTTACTTTTGAAGTTTTCGTTACTTTTAACAGGGACGCCGGTCACTCTTACAGTTATGCACATTTCAAGATTACATTTTATAGTTCGTGATAGATGACCAAGTACCGAAAGGAAGCGCGTTGCAACCGGGAGAAATATCGTAGGAACACACCAACACATTTGCGATGATTTCCCGTCGCGGGGGGAACATCCAAATTACACTTGCCGCACTTCCCGGGACATTTCGAAAATGACGTAGTTAAATTATAATATGTATATCAAATTATATTTAAATTATATTTCTAGAACACAGACCCGACCTGAACAGGCACTCTGCGTATACGAGTTCAGACACGCGCCACTGATAGAGGTCCGTACTGGTCGGCTGACGAGTAACAACTGTTATATCCAATATTGAATATGAGGAAAATGTATTTTTAACTTTAACCATACACTTTTATTTTGTAATTAGATTAAATGTTTCATGTAATTTAGTTCTTTTATTTAAATAGTGAACAATCCTCTATTATTTACTTATTAAGATTATATCAAAATAAAAACATAATTTCGTATTCATATTACCATATTAAATTACTATTATTTATCTGTGCGATAAAGGCCATTTTTAGTGTATAGCACGGCCAATTACTAATAATTGCCTTAAATGCAAATTGTTAAATGCCAAATTTGAGTACTGCATTTAAATATGATTGTTTGTACCTTTATTGAAAATAAAATCTTAGAATTTCTTAGTGTTGGTTCACTATTCGACATATTTTTTATTTTTCCTTGGACCGTTACTTTTTATGATGATATCAATTTTTAAATAATTTATTATTTTATTGTTTTATTATACAGGGTGTTTCCTAAAGGTGTTCCAATATTGTGGTATTTTGTTCTAGACGTGAAAATGAGCAAAAACACTTCATATGGGAGTATGTCCTAAAACTTTTAGTTCTCCGCCATACTGATTAGTACTATTAAACATAATACCATGTTTTACATACTACACAACAGGAAGTATAGTTTTCTAAACTGTTTTACTCTGAACAGCTGATTTAAAGTCAATGAGCTGATTAATGTGAACATCTGTTTTTAAGCTATTAAAAGTTGTTTAATTCTGAGTTGGTAAATTGGTATTATCATTATTTGCCATTCCTGTTGCTAATGAAAAGAACCTAAATCATAAATACTTTTTAATTACAACAAACAATACTTTATACTAAAATAATTGGAATGGAGTCAAAACAACTTTTACATTACAGAAGAAATAGGTTAAGTTAGTTATGGGTAAAATGCAAACCATGCTAGAAACATAAATAAATTTTAATAGCTTAAATAAACAGCTGTTCACATTAATCAGCTCATTGACTTTAAATCAGCTGTTCAGAGTAAAACAGTTTAGAAAACTATACTTCCTGTTGTGTAATGTGTAAAACATGGTATTATGTTTGGTAGTATTAATAAGTTTTTTTTATTCGATTTTAATGAAACAACCACTCTTAGTTTTAGAATAATATTTAAAACATTTTAATATTCTTGTAAAAGTTTCATACAGGGTATCGATTTTGCGAATTTAACATAAACATTTATGATTGGCGGCCATTTTGAAATGGGTAAAGATAATCTGTTCATATTTCTTTCTCAAATGGGCATAAACAAGGCCAACAGAACTGCAAAGTTTCATAACTTTATCTTTACTGGTATAAAAGATATAAATTTTTTGGTAAAAATCACATAGACAGATAGACGGAAAACTAAATTTTTAGGACATACCTCCATGTAAAGTTTTTTGCTCATTTTCACGTCTAGAACAAAATACCACAATATTGGAACACCTTTAGGAAACACCCCGTATAATATATTAAAAAACTAAAAAAATAAATTTTTCTTTAGTTTATATAAATAAAAGATACCCATACCCTATAACAATTGCTTATTTCATCGTCAGAAAACTACATAAAGAGGCCGCAAAAAGCTGCTTTCAGGGTTTAGATAAACTTAAAGTGTGACAAAATAAAAATTATTAACTTACGAGGTTTCTTTTACTTTATAACTATTGTTCTAGACTGTCATTTTGACCTCCACCAAATTAGTTAAGATGATGTCTTTTTAAGGAAGACATTTTCCAATCGATTTAATTAAAAACCAATTTTTTTGTAAGAAGCATTGTAGCGTTTTTAAAGCTACATTGGTTTATTGTTTTATTAAAACTTAAATTAAATGAAATTATTGGGAAAGAAATATTGGGATTTAATTTTAACTAGATTATGAGAAGTTAGGATAAAAACGAATATGTAATTCTTTGGCAAGTTAGTGCTGGTAATTTTAATTATTAGGAAGGCGGTTCACTGCCTTGAATTGATCAGAATATGTCTTGTGTACTGCAGTTACGTCATATCTGAGAGGTCTATTATTTCTCGAGTTGGATACGGCTGAGCCAATGAGAGAACACCGCGGATGTCCATCAGAGAGAGTTGGAAAGGGAACTATAAAAACTGCCAGCTCATAATTTTCGGCCTTCTTTTGGTAATTATCGTGAATTTAGTTGATGACAGTGTGCGCCGGTTTCCAAATTTTTTCTGTGAGGGATTTTGAGGTAAGCACCAAATTTATTGTACGTTATATTGAAATAGTATTCAAGATCTGATATTAAATTAATTCTGTGGTATTACCACAGATGTAATAACACATACGTTGGTATTTTTATAGGAAAAAATAATTTCATAGTGTAAGACATATGTAATTATTAGTAAAATAAAATTCATAGAATCGATGTACAGATAGTTGCAGGCAAGGAAGTCTTGTATTACAATTCGAGACAAACATCCTCCGGATGTAAGTGGATACACACATCCGCCCAGACACCGATGGTGAACAAACAGGAAATGCTTGCTTAAGCAGCGGAAATGCTTATATATAAAAAAACCGCGCGACGATGTAAGGGGCAGCCATGCTGATATGAAAAATTGGTACTCACCAATTATGATGGAGAAATTTGGCAGAGGCGTGCTCATGAGCTGGCGGGAGAATAACATCAAAACTGAAGAACAAGGAGGAGAGGAGAAAGTCGAGGACGGGAATTCGAAAAGCGACGTTCGGGAGTGCTAGTGCTTGTGTTCGTGTGCGGAAAATTATCTCTAGGCGTAATAAGTGTGAAGTGGAATAAAATGTAAGTAATTTTAGGAACTTAGTATATATAAGGGTTCATTAATCATTTTCAATTTCATATCTATTTAAATGTTCTCAATTTCGAAAAATGTAAATTCATGTAAATGTTTAGCTATTTTAAAAGAAAGTTTCTCACGTTAGTACAAGAACTCATAATTACTGCAACACTACAAAATTACTAGTAAATGTTATAATAAATTAAATTAAAAATAAATTGTAACGGATAATTTAATATTAAATATGTTTTCAAAGTATTAAGGTATTAGAATTTGTTCTTAATATGTCGGTTGACGCAATCAATTGTTAATTAAAACTTTTTAAAACAATTTAATGAGATGTTGTCAAAAATAACATATGTGTTGGTTCATTTGAGGGTATTGTACCGCCAATCTAACCTATTATTAAATCCTCTCACAGCAACCCCTCCTCATAATATATCACAACCTTAATCTTAAACTAAACCAAACTTAAAAAACTTTACATATTATTTATATAAACCTGTTATATTTCAAAACTTTCAACGGACGAGAAACTAGAAACTTATTGGCTATACCCCAAAAACAAACACAAGAAATATTAAAAATATTCCATGACAACCCCTACACGGGTGGATACTTATCACATTAAAAAAACAGCTTCAAAAATAAAATTACGATATCACTGGCCGAATATATACCGTGATATCCTCCAATATACAAAAGCTGGAGAAGAATGTCAACTACGTAGGCCAAAAACGAACAAACATTACGGCCTACTGCAACCTATTGCACTCTCCATAAAACCCTTTGACAGAATAACAATACACTTTGTAGGTAATATTACTTAAAGTAATATTTACAAATATATCCTAGTTGCAACCGATGCCTGCACTATAATGGCATTTGCAACACCTTGTAGAAATGCAGATGCGAACACGGTAGAGCGAAAATTATTAAATCTATTCTGCACATTTGGATTTCCTAGAATTATTAATCATGACAGAGGAACACACTTTATGAATTCTGTAATTTCACAGTTACTAAATGCACTCGGGATTGAACAAAGGCCAGGCGCTGCTTATATGTCACAAGTACAAAGTGCGGTTGAAAAATACAACCACACGCTAATCAAGGCAATATCTCATTACGTTGTGGAAAAACCCCAAACTTGGTCAAAACATGTACAAATAGTTAAATTTGCCTACAACGCGTCTGTAAACATTTCAACAGGCTACACACCGCACTATCTCATGTTTGGTTACGAAGCTAACTTACCATCTGATTGTGTATATTTATTGGTTAATCCCGAAAAAATGGTATTAGAAAATATAGAAATTTTAGATAAAATACTTAAAGGTTGCCGAAAATCATGAAAAAAGCCCAGGAAGCGCAAAATAAATACTTTGACCGTGACAAAACTCATTTGGATTTAAACCCCGGCGATGAAGTCTTGGTCCATTTTCCGAAAGAACACACAAAAAAATATAGTAAATTTCAAACACCATTTAGAGGTCCTTTCGTTGTCAAGAAAAAAAATTAACGAAGTGACATATGCAGTAGAAATTTACCACAGGGGAAGGTTAACAGAACAACCAATACATGTTGCTAGAATGAAATTATTCTATAAGAGAATATAAAACAAATATGAAGGGACTTGAGCAATAATAAAACATTCAAGAATAAAATATACAATATTTCTCGTGAACATCACTGTGCACTCACTGCCTTGTAGTAAAATTTGAAGAGAGTGAAAAGTATCTTCGCAATACTTTTATAATATATGAGGGTAAAATGCTACTACATAGTCACGCAAGAATCGCTTTAAAGAATAGGTACTATAATATACAATAGAAACTACAGAGCAATCTGCATAACTGATTCTTGATGAACAATATAGCACATTAGTATCAAACACGTTACATTTGGTTCAAACTTGCAAGAAAAGTGAATTATAATTCATCTTTGTTAATAACTTTGATTGAATTTTGGAAATTTTGTAATTTATTAATATTTATTTCGAACTGTTTTATTGGAAGTTAATAATTGAAAATTGATTGAACTTTAATAATTGTTTGAGAGAGTTGTATCTTAATTGGAAAGACTTGAATGTTAAGGTACAACTAGTGGAAAAAGAAATTAGATTATTTTATTTTTGAATTTTGAGTGAACTTTGTTATTTTAGTTATTTCAAAGAGGTATTTGATTTTTATTTGCAATCTTTATTATTTTATTTAAGGATAGAGCTCTGATATTTTTTAGTTTAATATATTAGACTAAAACTTTTATTTCTTGCCAAAGGACCTTTTTACTATTACTAAACGGTTTGTCAATTCTTTGAAGACAATAATATAGTGATGAAAATTCTGAAACATTGAACTTTTTAACTTGCCATTTTAATATAATTCAGTTATTTTTATTTAGAACTGTGATTTTTATTTCAGACAAACCAGATAAAATGTAATATAAAAATTTAGTTAATACAGTTTACTGAATATTCACTCGGAGCTTACTAATCAAAAAATATTTTATATCATCTTGGCTATCTATAATTTAAATCGTTATAGGCATTCAGTTAAAAACTTCCATAACTAATGCTTAAGTCCATACAATAACATCATACATGTTATTAGCCGACTATTTATTTGCTGTAAACGTATACAATTAAAAGCCTATTTAAACATAATCCATAATTGAAGCTCTACTCGTTAATATGGTGTATAAAACGCATGAAAATTATGCAATTTGATTATTCTAATGTTACAAACAATTTACATAGAGAAAGAAATAGACTCTGTATACATCGTAAAAATTGGTACCTCATTGCCTCAACCCATGTGTTACTACTACTGACCTATTAAAATAGTCAAGTAATTATTACTTTATTTAGCAGGAGAAATTAAAGCTAAGGAGTCTTCTAGAGCATTAACATGAAAAGCAATGTATTAAAGGTGACGTCCGAACCACAAGTAGAGCAGGGGTGGCAAGTTAAAGGCTCACTCAGCAAATACGCACTCTACGGAGCAGTCACGACTGACGTTGCATCATTCTGTTATCTTTCGGTAACGGCTATGCCTGCCACATTACGCTATTATGAGTTACCTATTGGAATTGATACACCATTAATCTATTACCTAGGTAGTTTGCTTATAACCTAATATAAAACACAGCATATATGTGTTCTGCACTATGTATAGTCTTTATTTTACATTGTTTGTAATTAAATGTGTTTGTACTGGTTTAAAGTTTAAGGCTTGTCTAGAGAAAAGTTATTGACATTATAAGTATTATTATTTGGTAATAAAGTAGAGTAGACGTCAGACCTAGAGTTAACTGCTGACAGCGGATAACAGTCGAGTGTCCGTACCATTCTTAATTTATAATACTAAGAGTACAGTTAATGTAACATGTGTGTGAAATGTATAAACTTATAACACCTAATAGTTGTTTCCATATATATTTACGGATACAGATGGACAATCGTTCTCCATGGGTTCTCCGTTAACGAAAAACTGGATAAAAATTAAGTTTGTATCTATTGAGTAATATCTTCTTTCTGAAGAAAGTAATAATTCAATTGTTGTCATCTTATTTACGCGAAGTTCCCTGTCATCACCTCCATGGATAACTATTAAAACTAAACCTTACTAATTTATTCGTTTGTAAAATGTGTATTACATTCTAAGTTATTGTTTCATATTTTAATAATTTCAAATATGCGAATTGTTTTACACTTAATACGTTTTCTTCGAAGTGAAATTTTATCTGAATCAGTGTGAAAGAATAATTAGAAGCTTTATGCAATAGTGTTATTATATTGGATATACTAAGGTTAGAATGAGATTCATGTATTGAACGTAAAAGCCTACGTGTACTTGTGTTTGGTGTTAATTTTATTCTATCAATCAGTGGGATTCTTTATTGATTTCATTCAAACTTGAGTGAAAATAAGCAAACAATTGAATATATAGGTTCCATCGGTACCAGTTACATGATATATACGCTAAATTTTTATAGTAATGTATTGGTTTATTTATCGTAACTTGACAATATAGCTATTAAATATGGACTAAGGTTTTAATATTAGTCGTTTATAAAAAAACTCTATCGTATTTTGTCAAATTAAAATTTACTGTACAAAAGGATAACTGTAGTCGGAGGAACGTCACAAAGGCCGGTTTATAATAGCAACGTTTGATGAATAATTTATTGCTGCCTACAAACGATGATGGATAGCCAATCAGCCAACCATTAACTCTATCAATACAAACAACCTCTCCAAGGCAGTATATATTAGTTTGAGTGTTTTAAAGATTTTAATTACTTTCATTGATTTATTAATTAAATTTACTTTAACCCTTAATAAGCCAGAATTTTAAGTACAACAACCATGTGTAAAACTGTTTGTAAGTTTGGTTTCTATAAACAGTTAAATAAAAAACACGATCTGAGAAGACGCTAATAAAGGTTTGTGGATTTACTTCCTAATGGATACGTGTATATATACTGGTAGTAATCACAATATACTATAATATTTAAGGTGAAACATTTGTTTTGTCTTCACTAAACAAATTCTTATGAAGTTGTAAAACAGAAAATGTAGTATTCATGGAAACAGACATAATTATTTTGCATATTTTTAAAACGTTTTTATCAAGACCCAAGTGTTTAAATGCGTTATAACTATCCGGTGTCATTAAAGATTTACATATGGATTTGTGACACTTGCACATACTTTAAAGAAGGATAATATCAATTCAGCTACTGAACTGAAAGTTGAATTGTTGTCAGCTACTCTACAAAATGTTGCAATGTATAGGTCAACTCTCTACCCTTTCATTAAAAATCTACTCCATTACACAGGGGAAACTATTTGTTTTTAGGTACCGTGCGAGACACGGTATTATTTACCAGGATGAATTGAAAAAGGTTAGATTACGTTTTTTGTAAAGTTAATAGTGTCACCCTTGTCACAAAACATAAACTAATAATTTAATTAATGTTTATAGTATGCTCGAAATTTCTGTATTATCCAAGTTGCCACGTTTTAAACCACTATCAAACTATGACTGGTCGATATACACACAAGGTGATAGTACGCCAAATCACATGTCGCATGATACGCTTCTCCTAGGAAGTAGTTAATTCTTTAAGTTTCTAGCTTATTTAATTCTTTATATGATCATTCGAACATTAATACAGAAAATTCACTTTTCATCTCTCGGTAGACAAACAAGAAAATGTGCAAGTGGTTGCCTTTAATGAGTAAATGTTCATGGTTAAGAATGAACCACCATTGAACCCGATGTTACTCGCATTAAAATAAAGTTTATGCAAAATGTCATGTGTAAAAGACATTTCGTTATTGAGATAGGTCAGACAGGCAGACATTAAAGACAGCAGACCTCTAGGATAGGCTGTCAAAGGCTGTGTTCAGGTTAACTTTTTCATGAACAACTGTCTTTGTTTTGATCACTGTGCATGAATTATAGATCTTTAAATTTTTAAATTTAGTCAATTGTTAACCACTTCTAATAAGAACTGCTGAAAATATTTTTTTACAGCAAGAATGTGAGTCAAACATTTGATTCTATTAGTTGTGTAACTAAATCAATTAAATATAAAAACTTCAAGAAATGAGACTTTAAAAAATATGTTTAACCATAGGAAATCATGTTCTTATAATCATGATTTTAGTAAACTACGTATTTGTTAATATAGGTTTTATTGAAGAAATCGGTTGTGAGAAATTATAAAAAGAAAATTTTATTTTACCTTTACATTTTTGAAAAAAGAATAGTTTTAAGGCATGTGGTCCAGTCGGTTGAATCGCCCTTGTTTTCAAGACCCTTTTTCGAGCGTCGAAGTTCGTTAATTCACTTTAATTGTTACATCTTGCGGTGTTTTGAATGTTTTAGTTATTTGAAATATACTAGTATGACGTGATACACATTTTTGTTAAGAACATTAATAAACAAGAGCGCTCAACTTAACGCGAGAAATATTCAGTGAGATTACCCTTGTTCCAAAACTATTTCTTTAGTTATGCCAAAGCCGTGAACAGAGACATCAAGTGTAGTGCGGACAAAGAGTGGAACAAAGAGGGGACTGCCAGTGGAAAGGGCGAGTGAGGTGTGCATCCACGTGCAGCGCAGCAGGAAGCTGTCTGAAAGTCCGAAGGCGGTGTATTTTTAAGAAGCAACACAGATACAATATTAATATTACATTTAAGAAATGTTACTGAACCCAAAATAGATTGCGCAGCCTTAATACGCTCGCTGATCCTATTTCGCGACCCGACGTCGATCTAAGGCACCAGGTAAGGGAGAGCGACTTTTTCCTTACTAAATATTTCAAACATCAATAGTTATTCAAATTTTTATTTGTAATAGACTTTAATGTTTAATTTGTGATGTAAGAGTATTTGTTAATTTGAAATATACTAATAATACTTTGTTTTTTATTCAAGAGAATCGATATATTGAAATAAAAAAACCCTAATGTTCTCAACTTAACTTTTTTGAATCTAATCTATTGCACTCAAATTATTCAATTAAATATTAAATAATCCGTGTTTTAATTTTCCTTTTTAGGACTCCATTTTCATTTTTCTCTTTATTGCGATCGTCCTGGCACATCATGCTCAACTAGTTTCCTGTTTCAAGTATCTATTTCCTGTAATGTACCTCCTACTCGAAAAAGCAAAAGTTACTACTGTTTTGTTTCCACCGATTGTACTACCATCTCAACCAATCGAATTCATTTTACAAACACTTTTCCTGGCGGCTCCTGACTGATTATAGTTTATTTTATACTGAGAAGAAATTATAATTTTTAATTACTTTCTTCTCAATATGACGTATTTTTGACCTTCATTCTATTGTTTGATTATTAATAATTTATCTTTGTTGAATTTGGCATGAGATAATACTGAATCCTGTTATTAGTATGCTGTTGTACTAACTTCTTCATGATATCCATTGGTTGAAAACTTGAATATTAGCCTCTTTTGTTTGTTATCATGGTCGTGTTATTAGGGTAAAAGTCCTAATATTATATTATGGTTATTAAATTACTCTCCTATATTGCTATTGTTCAACAAAGTTTCAAAATTCGTTTTTAATTTTAAAGCCTTATCAATCAGTTATTTGCCTTATAAATGTTTATCTGGTAAAAAAATATATTAAAAACAGCCCAACTCTTTATATAAATACTTCGGTTTTTGAATATTTTCTTTTTTAATATATGGTAATTAAGGATAAACATATTTATAAGGCAAATTATTATACATATACATACATTTAGTTATGGGAGTCTCATTAAGTCTTCCTTGAACATAAAAGGTAAACACAGTTCGATAATATTATTGGAGTGATTGCTTACAAATTAACTATTATATTCCAATAAGAAGAATCCGGTAGAATGTATTACTGAAGTGGTTTGACTTTTACAAATAAAGTCTTGTAAAGAATGTAGAAATAAACGTAGAGTAAAACACGTTTGCAATCTATGAGGAATTTTGACGAATTTTGTATAAGTTAAAATTACCAGTCACATTAAAGCTCATTTACTCTTACTCATTTTCTTGTAAATTTACGTCAATTACTCTGTTGCATCACTAATACTCATTCGGAGTTAGCTGCCACTTGATTCTGTTACATGGATTCAATTAAAACTTGTGAAGCGTAGTATTGTTTGAAAGACATATAACGCTGTGATTAAGGTATTATTTAGGCTTTATTAGAGTAATTATATTTCATTGGAATGCAAAACTTTAACTTCATTTCAAATGTACTAACCCGTTTAGTTAACTTTACCGAATCTGGTCGTTTTTATTGTTGTATACATTCATAGTTACAATGCCAAATTAATGTAACTGTTAGATTAGAAATTAGCCACATATGTTATTATTCGATATCAATGCTGTAATTACCTAACAAAATTTATAAAATTGTATAAAATTTTATATATACATATTAATAAAGAGATCATATTTCAGATATATAAACATAGTGTTAATGATTTCTTTTGTTGCAAGTATAGCCAATGTTCTAAAGAATTCCTTTTTGCTCCATTATAATATTCTATACGGCTCTTCATTCCTTGACTGTTATATTACTTATAGTGGTTTTGATTTGAATTAGCATAAAATATTAAGCAAATACAGGAAATTATTTAACAGGATAAGTTTACAATATTAGAGTAGAATTCTGGTGAATTACCAAAATCTGTAATGCTGTGTGTTATTATATTTCAGATTATTCTTTAAGTTCTACTACATGAAGTGTCTAAAATATACGTATTAGTTATAGATCCTTTGGAAAATATTTCCTCGCTTCTCGTTACTGGTAGGTACTCTAGGACCTGCAGAATCAAAAGGAAGTTTTTTTGGAAGCACAAGTCGCCTTCCGAACATCTAGTCTTTTATCTTAAAACTTTTAATTTATTGTATCAACCTGTAATAGATAATGTAATTTGTATAACACAACGGCGAAATCAAAAAAGTAGATTCTTAGATTAGAATTTATTACTTTGACCATGCCTTGTATACATAGATCAATTATTGAGATAAATCACACGATAAGTAATATGCTATAACTTTGTTTACCTCACAATAGTAAGTAAGGTAGTTTGTGATTTAAATTTTTCAAACTTCCAGTGTTGTCATAAGCCGAAACGTTCTATAAAATGAGAAAACCAATAATTATTTTAAATTTAGTTAGTAACCTTGATTTTGAATTTGCATTAATGTACTGACTAAGCGGCGCATCTGCACAATTGTATACAAATATAATAAATATATTTTTAAATATTAAATAGTAAAAAAATTATTTCTTTTCCTATTATTTGTAATTTTTTTATATGAACGTTGCCAATGTGAAAATTAAACATTAAAATAAATATTGGTTCTTTAGTACGAAACTTAAATATTTTAAAACTAATTCAGTTGATAATGAAATATTTAAAATAATATTTCACAAATACAATTATGGTTTGATATAAACATTTGCATATACTCAAATATTACTTTACAGCTCTCATGTTGATCGTTGACATTGGTGCCAGTTATTCAAAACAAAATGGAGTTTTATTGCCATAAACCAATAGTTTATTTCCGGTTACCCATAGTCCGTCAGGTTGACATTGGAGTGTTATAAATCATGGGTTTACACTCTAGCAACGAAATACTTTTTTGTTGAGTAAAAACGTCATTTATTACTTCTAATAAATGTATAACAACATGAGATTAAGGGAACATACTCACGAAAAAATAAGTGACTTGATTATATATCTGTTATAATGTAACAATTTATGTAATAATTAATTTATATATATATATATATATATATATATATATATATATATATATATATATATATCTAATGATATATTTAATATATAAAATCGGAGTTGTGTAAACCTAAATCGATATTTAATATAATTTATTAAATATAATTCAGTCGTGAGCACGACTCTTATCGTCGAGTGAAATTTGTTGAAGTAATGATGCGAAACATTGATAATATTACAATCATATTAAACAAGATTGTTTTTTCAAATGTATTAACTTTCATATTAAACAGTAACTTTAACAGACACAATGCTCAATATTGGCTGATTTTATCCCTTATTGTACGAGAGAATAACATACCCAGGACTCTAAAAAGTTTAACGTTCGCCTTGGCATACGTCTGTTGAGCCCTTTTGTTTATTTATGAAATCCTGAATCCTACGGTATTCTTGGAAATGATTTATCCAGCTATCTATGTAGCTACTAACAATAAGGTATGACATTTGGTACCAGTAGGATGCAGAACTATGGCCTGCATGTCCGCAGATATTTAAACAATATGTTTCCAAATCGCTGGATAGGCAGAAGAGAGAATAACGAGTGAGCACCAAGATCATCCGATCTATCTCCACATGACTACTATGTGTGGGATAAAATTAAAAAAGTCTATAAACGAAACCCTAGTTCATTAATGACTCTAGGGACAGAATAGAACCCGGAACTCAAAAATCCCGCGAAATTCATACAGCGTGACGTTTTAAGTTTTTACAGCACTCTTGGACATTTTCAAACAGTCCTGGGACAGCAGTTTGAACATATGATATATAAAAAACTGTTTAGGGATTGTTAGCCGTTTTATTCCTTATCGTAATTGCACGTTACTAGTGCAATGTTAAATATTATCAGAAAAAATCATGTAACTAAAATTGACATAGAAAAGTCTGAGGAAAGAAAGCTATAAAAATGAAAGATGTACATTTAACTTGAGCCTTAATGTGGTATGGTAGGAAGGTCGAAGGCGTCTGGCTGACAAACTGCTGCTCATTCCGCTTAATTGGGGCTCTAATTACTTTCCCATTGCCACAGGAATTTTTAATGGATGGTCAATTGTTTATCTTGATTACAATATTACAACAACTGAAATTGACAGTTTCAAATAAGTACTGTTAAAGCAATAATTTAATGTATATTAACTGAATATAGCTAACTTGAACTATAATTTAATTTGTAAAAATTTTATTATTTTTAAAGTATCAGTTATTTTATTGTATCAAGTATTGAGAATTTATATGTGTATGCTGTTCATGAAAATATAAATAATACGAAACATACCATCATCTTTTAATTTCAACTGATTATTATATAGTCTAAAAATATGTTAGGAATGTTATATGAAAATAATTTTTAAATTGATATATAAACATATTAGAATAATAATTGCATATTAGTCTTTATGGAGCAAATAAGGAGAACTATAAATATGATTCCTTAAATGTAGCACAATAAGTATAATAATTAAGTTATTCCCTTAAAACCCCACAATGCTTTGGATTTTGGCACACTTCGATCCCTAGCACCTCTCAATATCTGGAAACTCTCAGCCCTTTTCAAGTAATTTCCATCGAAAGCCCGGATTAATGCACTATCTAAATTTTAGTAGTTAGTTGCCTTTGGGAGTTCTTAGCCTCCTCTTAGGACCTCCAGGCGTCCAGCAGACTCCAGTCTCTCTGATCTCCCTACCGTGGAAATCCCTAGCCACTAACAGGTTCAAACTGTCCGGACCATACCAGTCTTAAGTATCACTCGGCCTAAGGGAGCGCTTAGTATATGTAATCTCCCGGCAACCGGCAAAACACCAGCTGTTAACGGTACACGTCCATTGGGATGGTCCACCCAGTGGCAATTCTACTTCTTTAACAGTTCCCACCCTTAAGGAGCTGACAGTCTCTATAACCCTGCATTCTCTAGTAGACTCCGCTCTTTGGCAGTAAGTAGCCTCTGACGTGTTTGGTCTTTTTCACCTCTCTATTTTAAGACCTTTCAATCCCTAGTAAAGTTTTCGGAACCTGTCGGTCTCAATCCAGGCTCTACCTTTGGCACTCACTGGTCTTTTAGAGCTATTAGTAAACTAATCTCTGGTCTCTGGCATGTGATAGCTCTGAAAGGTTTCAGTTTATGGCCTGTAAGAGTTTTCAACGTCTAGGACCTCTCTTAGCTTCCGGCAAGTACTGCCTCTGACAAGTATTCAACTCTGCTATCTCCCCACATCGGGTCATGGCTTCATTTTTCTCCATAATTCATAAAGCACCGAATTAACAAAAATTTTCTCTTACCAATTGATTGTGTTTATATTGTCACAAAAACAAATAAAAGACTAAGAGATCTTTGTATTTACTTATGAGAAAGGGAGATTTCGATAATTCACCACTGTTTCGTAGACAACACATTACGTTAAATATAGTCGTATATCTGACAAAATGACATCTGTTAGTTTTGTGAAATTACAAATTGCACCTCGTAATGTCTAGTTATGAATGAACAAGGTAGGAGTACGACACTCTACGTGCTCTGTAACAGGTTCAAATAAAATACAACATTTTACATCAAGCTGCGTATGTTACTTTTGCACGTGTTAAAATTACTTCGTTTGATTTTACTCAATTCAATCATGGATCCTATTGCATTTAAATCTTCGTATAACACCCGACATGTCAGGACTGAAACAAAAAGAAATTTATCATCTGTCTACGATTAGCCAGTTATTGTAGGTCATTGGATTGGATTTATATGTGTGTGCGTGTGTGTGTGTGTGTGTTTATGTATATATATATATATATATATATATATATATATATATATATTAGCAGACCCGACAGACGTTGTCCTGTACACACGTCTTTAATTCGAAAATTTTAAACTTTGATTAATCTGTAATAATCTGGGCTGTTTTGATAAAAATGTACATTTAATCACACTTCGACCAACCCATAGTGTGTGAGTATAACATGAGTGATGTGAAATGTAGAGGATGTTTCAAATAAAAACTTAAACTTATTAATCTGAAGGTAAAAAAGTTGAAACAAACTATTTTATAACAGGTATATTTTTTAAATTTACACCTTAATTTATCGTAATGCCATTGAATGTACAATATTTTTTGTTAATCCTTCAGGAGTATACACAAAAAAATTAGACGGTTTTTCGATAGGGCTTAGTATAATAAGTGGCCTCCTTCACAATCGAATTATTGATATTTCTGAATAGCCTATCTACTACTATCCAAATTAGATTAGTTATGTAAAGGCTGACGTATAATAAGCAGTCACCATCACAATTGAATTATTGATATTTCTGATTAGTCTATCTAAACTACCGAATTTCTTTATAGTTATTTAAAATGACAGTATAGTATCGGAACTGGCCAACAGAATTTAATTTATCTAAAATAAGTATTCCCTATATGGCTGAAGTATAATAAGTGACCACCATCACAATCGAATTATTGATATTTATGAATAGCCTATCTAAACTACTAAAATGACAATACGAATTAGATTATTGTTATCTAAAGGCTGAAGTATAATAAGCAGCCACCATCACAATCAAATTATTGATATTTCTAATAAGCTTCTTTAAACTACCGAATTTCATTATCTTTATATTTATATTTCTTGTGTACGTGAGTACGGAGCTGAAATCCTCCTAAACCATCTTGGAATGTTTTACATTGGATCCAGCAGAATGCGCTACGATTGCACTTTCAAATGTTTTTCTATCTTAATTCCAGGTTTTACCGACAGTTTGTGCTGATATCAAATTTGTGTTTTGTTTTGTAACATCGTGAAATTATTGTGTGAGTGCTAATTGTAATATTTACATTAATAAAAAAAATATTTCTGCCTCTGTGATGAACTTCAGCTGAAAGTATTAACAGCTGTTAAGTAACAGTTCACTTTGTATTACGTGTCGTAGCGCAGTCTGGCGGATCCAATGTAAAACACTCCAACATCAACAAAAATTTATTATTAAAATATTAATTAAATAAACTATTTAAATTGGACCGAATTGTGAATCTAAACTATTCTAGGATCCACCTGAAGACACACACAAAGTTTCATTAAAATCGGTCCACCCTTTTAGGAGGAGTTCAGCCCCATACACACGCACACAAGAAATATATATATATATATATATATATATATATATATATATATATATATATATATATATATATATATGTAAACTATAGTTTTAATTGTGTACGCCCACATAACCTTAATTAACAACGACTAATTTCCTTTCTTATTATCTTATAACAACTTCGAAATAAATTGATGTAACAGTTACATAATTTATTAAAAAATACTTGTATAATAATGTCGATATAAAAATAAATATTATATAAATCATGTAAATTTTTTACGATACCGGCGGGTTGTAAGACAACACTTTAGGCCTTTTTGTGCTGACTACTTCTACGTATAATTTTTTTTTAACTTTTTAAATTTATTCTCACTCGTATCAAAGGATTAATTAACAAATATCCTGCCCATGAATTGACAAACAGGCAGAATTATAAATTGCCAATCTAGGTAAAATATAAACCGCACTTCGTCCGATCAACAGATGCAACTTTTTCAATTGAGAGAGATACTGCGAGTAATAATGAATTACATTGATGGCAGAAGTTTTTACTCGTGGTTTGCAGCGCTTCATTGAAATCCACGGGAAAGCCTTGATACAGTCAATTTCAATTCTACTCTTGCGGTACTGAGAACATATCTGTGATTTAGTTAACAATCTACTAGTTTTATTAACAAATATTAAAGAATAAAAATATAATATCATATATTAGCGTTCATATCAAACATGACAAAACTCAGCCTTAGGCTATGTCCTTATTCGTATATTCTTTACAAAAGCCTATTAAAAGATATATATATATATAAAAACGTTACAGATCATTTAAACCAATTAATACTAGTCAAGTAACCTACAAAAGTTTACATATCCTGTCCACGATAACTTCGTAATAATCCTCACGTATTTCAACCTAATGTCATTTTCTAAAAGGATATACAATATATAGTATACAAACAAAGATAAAAAGGAGCCTGCGATGATACTTCCTGTATTATTATAAGTTTTGGTAAATGGTCAATAAATCCAATAAAATGGCAATTTTATTGTACTTAAATTAAAATTAAAATTTAACCTATACTATTTAATTGTTATTTATTGTACATTAAGATCGATTTGACAGATTACAAAATTAGTTCTACATTATTTAAAACATGTTATTATACTACCTATAATTTGAATCTATTTAGTGCGTTTCATCAGTTCTAAAAAGCACATTTATATAAAATTATTTCTCGTCTAATATTATGCCTCAAGCAGAATTTATTTTGATTAATTTTGTTTACGTTATATTACTTCTAACATTAAAAACAATTCTTCATTTAAGTTACGATTCGAAATCCAACAAATATAACTCGTTTAACTCATAAAACTGCTCTTTCAACACAACAAACTTTAGCAAAGTTAGGGAAGTGGATGAAGCAATATCGAGAGCTTAAAGTGATTCAACAAAACTGATTCGAGTTCATTCTAAGAGTATAACCTCTTCATGTTAGCTATTCTACTTTACATCGAGATCATTAATTGCATCTTTAATAAGACCACAGATTTAATTCATAATACTTCAGTCAAAAACTATGCTTCAAAAGGGAATATTAGATGTTTTTTATAGTTTTTTGTTTTATTAATAATGTGGAACGTCAGTGTGTACTGCAACATCTTTATTATATAACCACTATATTCCAGAGTTTTCCTTACACCAAATATATATAATAAAATAAAGTCAGTTTCTAGTAAATTTATAAATGTTTTGTAAATATTTTTAGGCAAGTTTTTTAGGCAAGTATAACGTGTAACACTATTACCTTAATAGGAAGTAATAAATACATAGGATAAAAAAACTTTCTAATAGACATCGTTAAAAGGTTATAGTATAGCTGTGCAGACAAGATTAAAAAAAAATTAGAATTAGCCAGAAGTATGCACGTATGGACTTCACCAAAAGCAACAAATTTAATTGTTAATAAGCTAAAATATGAATTAATCTTGCTATCATAAGATACTTTTTCCTAATATGTTTCCTTTCTCAAACATTTAAATGCGTATAAACTATATTAAAACTACTATTGCATAACTGTATACAAAACAGTATACTCATCACTGAGATTGAAATATTTTCATGATTATAATAATGAATGAATACATTTAAGCCCATAATCAATATATATGGTCAACAGCATAGGTTTTGGTGTGTTTCAATTAGTATACATTCCAATGTTTAGGATAGGTAATGAGAGAAAATAATTAGTATTATTGTGTTATATACTTTTTAGTTTTAAATAAATATCATAAATACAATTATGATATAATGAAAAATATATATAATAAGATACAACATAAACTCCTTCAAAATCCATAATTATGCACGATAAAACGAGATGAAACAGATATTGAACACTGCTATGATAAATACAGCTTGTATGATATAATATGTGATTGCCTGTAATACTAACGATACCACCTTTACAGTGGCAGCTTATTATACTTAAATAGTACTGGATAACCTCATAGCGACTGGTTGTGAATGACGCCGTGAAATCCGGCAATGATAATTAGTTCCACGACATGTTATTGTTGAATAAAAGCACGATATAAATACTTCGTACGTCATTTTATCGCGAGAGAGCTCTAATTTACTTTATTTATCATTACCAATTTATATTTAAACGGGTTTTATTGATATAGAATAACAAAGATGCCTCTTAAAACTTTTGCGAAACAAGTTAAGTGGGATTTTCCGCTTCCCTGTATCGCTAAGCCTACGTCCGTTATTGTGTATTGTTATGATAATAAAAAGTGTGAATTAATATTTCAATTATGAATATCAGATTATTACTCACATAAAAACAGTATATCGCATTAAATAATCGGCATTTATAATTATCTGAAAGAAGTTATATTATTTTAATATAATATATTTAGTCACATCGCTATGATATTTTAAATTATTCACCATTGAATTATTAAATCTGAACATTTTATAGATTTTTTTATTTAAATCGTTAAGCTTTTAAGGAACTTATATTTAGAAATATACAAAATTTTATATTAATAGTCCATAGTATCAACTGTCTGTAAGTGATACTAATTCCTTGATTAAATTCCCTATAATAATGTGAAAGTAACACCTTATTTAATATCGCCTCACATTAACCTATATTCTATAGTGTTTGAATAGTTAAGCTCCTCAAATCCGATTGCAAAATGAAAATTTATTTCTAAATAAAAGTAAATAAATGACAAACTGTAAATTAGTAATACAGGCTTAATAATTATTGTTACGAAATATTGGATTACATATAATTCACTTACTTTTGATATTACTTTTTAGCAAGTCATACATAATGTTGATGCTCATTTAGTCTGAGAAATAATTTCTTTCTTTCTGAGATTTTCTAAAGCTAAATGTTTATTATTATTATTATACAATTTGGAGTCTTACATTATGTTTATAATATTTTTTATCTTAGCCTGGGAGATAATATTTTAAGTTACAAATCTTATTTGAAATCTTATTATTTTTATAATATTATATATACAGGGTGACGCATATGTCAGTTTTCCCATCAGTTGGGATATTTTGTTTCGATAGGTTGGTAACAATGTTAAGTTGGCAGCAACATAGACCAAGTTCATTGTTGTCTGTTCCAGTAGCTAGTGTAAAGTGACGCTCTTTGCATTTGAAATCTATACACTCAATGGAAAATATAAAAAATAATGTTTTGAAATGTTAGAAAGAGACTCCACTGGTTTACCTTACGTTATGAACGCAAGAAGGTTCAATACCAAAAATCATGTGTGAAATATTATGACTTCACACATTCTTTCCTCTAACAAGAAAATAGACTTTATCATTAACACTTCTAGTCCTTAATTTTGTATAGGAGCTTCATTACTAGACGGCAAACCTCGTTGCCATAAAACACATAAGAACTCTTGTAACGCTACAATCTTAAATCACGATCGAGATGTATGCGTGGATACCTCTATACGCTTTCGGGTTAGTACTAGATGATCCCTGTGATGTGAATTTTTAGTTAAACCCCACTTCACCTTCTGTTCACTGCAACGTGAAAAGACTCACAGTGTCACAAACTTGACTCCTAGAATCTTGAGTCCAAGTACGTTTGGAGTGACCCTTAATGAGCTTGCAACAACTAAAGTGAATGGGATATCCATGCATAATTTTTATATAACAAAGAACCTAGAATAAAGAGCTCTTCTCTGGTTTATCCAACAGCAATCCAGTGTATTCAACACAAAACGTATTGTCATTGTCCCATCAGGTGTATCAGTGATTAGCTGCAATTGCTTCAGATTGTCTCCTTTTCCTCACACCAAAACCTGATAGAAACAAAGTGCATTAAAAGACGAATAATGGCTAAGCAAAATAGCAAGAACTTATACGATCAGACTATTTTAATTACCTGTGTTAGTAAACATCAGGCCATAGTGTAATGGTAACATAATATGTACTAAAATTGTACTTCAAATTTAATTAGAAAAAACAAAAAGTTAAAAATTGATATTTGAATATAAAAGCGATTATAGATCAAATAAAAAAAATCCATATTTAATACAAAGTGTTCATTCAAACTTAAAACAAAGTAGAAATTTACCAATATTGGTATTTATAAATAATAAGTAATATACTTATTCATTAAGAAACCCAATAATAAGTTTCTTCATTTGAAATAAGACATATAATTCTAGTATTAGAAAAATGTATGTTATAATTGTATATCTTACTGCTGTTACATTTTGTTTAGTCATTTAAAACTCGTTTAGAAAAACGACGAAGCAATTAAGTATAATATATATAAATGGATTGGAATCAAGGCTGTGATCTGTTTAGTTGATATAATTGAAAGCAAAAGTAGGACATGCAACTGTTATAGCAATTTATAACAAAGTTGCAAATTCTTAATGTTTAAGTTTTGTAACATTTTGACTTTATTGAAGCAATGAAAATTTACAATTCAAACAATATTCATACTGTTATATAATAGTAAACGGATGTTATATCATGTCTATTTTAAAATATTATATATAAATATATTATATATATATATATATAGGGAACGAAATAACAGTAAACTAAAGCGTTAAGTAGTATATTTTAATCGCGATAGAATGTATATTTTTAACATATTTTCTTGATCGTAGCAAAATGGAAAACTCAACTTTAGCGTCAGAAATATATTTATCTGCAAATACATGTAAAACCTAAAAAATAACGTGTGAAGCCTCGGTTAACTGCTATTTATTAGATATATTAATTTTTTTTTATATCAAGTCAATAACTTATGTTAGTTATTATTCCCCTAGTACTTGAATTTCTTGGAGAGGACTGCCTGAAATACAACGGTTGTTTCCGTTTCCGGAGAAGCAGGGGTTATACATCAGGGCAGAGGGGTCAAGGATCAGTTTGGCGCCGACAACAACTCTGTTATGACTGGATTTAACCTACGTAAGGGCAATTACCCGGTTGTAAAATACAAAGTGAAGTCAGTGAACACATTCTCTATACTTATGCTGATAGTAATATGTTTTGTGTTATGAAATTACTAATAACCGCGTTAAAACAATAGCATTATTTAATAATTTAATATATGAAAAAGGTTACGTGAATAAAACTCAAATACTCCAATATAGTATTCTGCCATTTTTACGATAGTTCACAATATTGAAAATGTATCGTACTAAACTTATAAAAATCAGTAATATTATAGTGAAATAATGTGATATGTTACATAAAATATGTATGATGTCATCTTATAATCAGCACATATAATATGTTTCTGGCATTAAAACATAAAATATTAATATGAATTACGTTTGTTACAAACTTTTTTATCAGACATTAAAAAAGTACGTCCACTTTTTTAATTCTTTCATTGTTACTAAACGAATTAATAACAAATAAAAAATGTGTATTAGTGTAAAGGTGTTTTATTATCACTTATTTTAGTATTGTACACTTACAAAATATACGCGGCAATCTGTGCACTACCATTTGCGTTATGTTCAGTCAAGTGTTTCCATGCTTTAAAATTGATTCGGTTTATTATTATAATAACTGTATTTAGGTTACAAACCTATATAACATATATAGTACTTGTATTCAGTATAACATTTATCTGACAGTTTGACATGAAGTAGATAACTTTATCTGTTGAGAGTTTAAGACACATGTGTGTCAAGTTTCATTGTTGTAGGACTTTTGATAGGTTCAGTATAAAAATGTAGTTCTTATACGGGTTAGATTTCATTAAAACACTTTTTTTTATTATTTAAATCATGATGCTTACGTGGGTCAAATTGAAAATTTGTAGTGTATCTAGAACTGGGAGATTTCGTGGTGAGAGAGGGAATTGTCTTTTTTAAAGTGAAAAAGCAATACTATTACTGGTTTCTGCTGCACAGTATATACCAGTTGATATATTTTTGTGATTAAAAAACAATACAAGTATAAGGAACTTGTATAATAATTTAAAACTACAGCGACATTTGGACGAACACATCAGTAAAATTATTGGATTGTGTGCAGAAGTTGCGGTTTCACATAAAACATCATTCACAAAATAAAAGTAATTATTTTTGAAGTCATCATTAGGTTAATCACCTACCACCGTGTGCCATACACACAGACCCGTCTACCACTGTGCAAAGCGCCACACATTCAATATCTCGTGTTA
Organism: Homalodisca vitripennis; assembly: GCF_021130785.1. Taxonomy (NCBI): domain Eukaryota; kingdom Metazoa; phylum Arthropoda; class Insecta; order Hemiptera; family Cicadellidae; genus Homalodisca; species Homalodisca vitripennis. The sequence goes on along the minus strand of NC_060212.1, from coordinate 79,329,131 downwards.
CTTCACCGCGTGCTGTTGACTTGCTCTGCTGTAGAGGTCATTTAATCCGGATCACCTAGAGGAGGAGGGAGGAGTGGCAAGGTTGGATTCTTCTTATGTGGTTATTCTCCTCCTAATATACTATTTTTAAAAGTACACTAGTATATTAGGATGCCAAATATTCTACAGTATAATAAAATATGTATTACTTATGTTTTGTTACTAAATTTATGTATTTAGTCACATTCAATTATAATAGATAACATTTTTGTTTTATTAGTACTTGTTTTAAACTGTCTATTTCAGTTGATGTAATATTATAACAAAGAGAAACTACTGACTCAGTCTTAAAATTGCCTGCGGCAATTTTTAATTCATTCGGGCACCAATTAAGCAGAATGAGCAGCAGTTAATCAGCCAGACGCGTCCCACCTTCCTACGAACATTAATTATGGCAAAAGTCACCTGTGGAGCTAACATTAATTAGTTTATTTTGAATTTGTCTGCAGGCTTTCCAGTAGCAGTTTCAGTTACATTTTCATGTTATGTAATGTTTATTACCACCTTACCCTTGTTTACTTTAAGAATTTAAGCGGTATCAGCCATTGATTCTTAAACTAGTTAACGAATCTGAAAACTGGTTATATAAACGAGTAACTTATTATGTAAATCAGTCTTTTTATGAAACTACGTGAAGAATCTCAAGTGTAAAATTTATTAAATATAAAGAAACTGTCAAGCATAAAATAATTGATTGTGATGGAGTAGAGTATGTGCAGAGGTTCAACGTTGAAAACCTCTGAGCCAGGATAGTATATGGATATCAATTTTTGTGAAAATAAGGTACAAAAACGCTATACAATTTTTGGATGGTCAGTAAATATATTTACATCGGATATAGGCAACTACATTGGATAGCAGAAAAATAGCAGAATAAATACAATTTTTTAACAAAACTAGAAAATCATATGTGTTTTTAACATATAAATTAATAATTCATGGGGTAAAACCAAAACTAACCTAGGAAGGCGGTGTTAAAGGCCTGTTACAATATTTGTAATACTCTTGCGGTGTACTACATTACCTAGCTCACTGAAATTTTATTATTTATAAACTATGAAACCTGCCTTAATATTCAAATGTGTTACATTATGATGTTGCGTGTGGTATTTAGAAAAATATTTCTTCAAAAGATTTTCATTTAATAAATTTGACATAGACAAGAAAGTGGTTTGACGTTACATATCCAAACATGGAATTTGACTACAAACATGGAATTTGACTAAATTTAATTTGGATATCTTTTTCTTGTCTGTAAGATTATATGTACGTTTGTTTGCCCAAAGTATATCACAAGAATTAAATTAGTTATAGATTATAACTTCTTAAACGACCTCAGTGAAGATTAGTATGCGACATTTAGTGTTGCGTACCCTGTTAAATGATCATAATTCATATTTAGGTAGAAAGTTTAATCAATATTACAAAACAAATGCAGAATATTACATTAAAATACAATGTTGATTTAAGAATATGATAAATTTTGCTCATATATTTTAAAATCATATTTATCATATTCTTATTTAACACCATTGAATTTTAATGTAATATTCTACATTTTTAAAGGAACGTATGAGTGGTTATTTGTTCTTAAAAAATTTTTATTAACAACCGAAGAAGAGAACAAGATAACTAATTCCTTTAAATTGCAACGGATAAGATACGTACCGGAGAAGTACCAAAGTACCATACGGATAAGTACCAAACTAGAAACAAATCAGTATCATGTTCTGCAAGTTTACACCATATTGCGATATGAATGTGTCCCTTTACCGTATTGTAACGACCGTTATTTATCATCTGTTAACCAATATGCTTGCTAGTTTTATAGCATAGTTGGATTTGGTGAATGTTTGTTCTTGTAACTGCTATTTTATATCTTTACGAGACTCACTTTTTAAAGAACAGAGAGTATTTTTTCTATATCTTGTTCTGCTTGCATGGACGAGTAACCTCTGTGAGGATATTAAAAAACTGAAAATGAAGAAGAAACGGTACAAAACAATATAGTCAGTATTAATAATAGTAACAACAGTCATGGACAATATTAGCATCTACACAAGTCTGTCGGGGCTTGTAGCCCGACACACAAGACCCCATCGGGATTTCCAGTCACAGTAACTCCTTTTAAGGGCTTAAAAATAAATATATTAGGAGAAAACATCCTTACTTTTCCTAATCAAAGAGAATAATCTTCTTTAGTGTGTATTGATTTTTTGAACAGAAAATGTTCGATGTCATATAGTTATAAATTCCTGCTTTCTCTCGAAGGCAAAGTCTATAAAACAGAGAGACTAGCCGTGTCCCTTGCTTTATAACTATACTTTTATTAGTGGCAAAAAAGGATTTTACTTATTACGAGTCACTTGCAAACGTTGGTAAACCATCTTAATCATAGTTTAAATGTCAATGGGCACGTCGGATGGACCAGATCGATGAATACAAAGAAGTTAAAATAACTTAGTTACCTTAATATACAGAACGTTTAATACAGTTCAAATATAAATATATTTGAACTGTATTAAACGTTAACATACTATTTGCAAATTGATTCACTGGAAAACAACAACATTTTGAATAGGGTTTAAATGGGACATTAAGCAGTGTTTTGAAATGCATTCGAGAATCTGTGAGAAGACATGTAGGTTCGTAAAAAACGGAACTTAGTACTTTGAACATATCATTGTATATTTTTCCATTTTAGATCGTATAGGCGTTTAAATTTCAAATGTAAAAAATCTACCAAAAATCTCACAATGGTTTTAATTTTTTATTCTTTATTGTTAACAATAATAATAATAGTAATATTTTAGTAAACAGTTGTGCCTTTTTATAGCGGACATACCATTTGAAAAAATCAGTTTTTATTGATAAAACTAATAAGGGTAAAGATGTATAAATTTAAAAATCAATTGTTTTTTAATAGTAGATTATTTTCTGCTTTACTGGTCTACCATAGCTGAACTACAAGAAGAGCACAATTCAATCCGTAAGCAGTTTCCACCTCATAAACTAGAAATGCTGACCACGAACTCATCTCACACAATCCTGCTCACCGACGCGTTGCCGCATTTCACCTTCTGTGCCATTTCAAATGAGTGACCTAGAGAACCGTATATCCCTTTCTCCATTGTGTGGAAGTAAACTGTTATCTTAAAAATTACATCGCGTTCCGATTTCTTTACTGGCACAAATTGGGTACAATATTCGTACTGCGTGAATATCTAAACTAGCAATAGGTCTTATTAGTAGTACAATATTTGTAAATTTCTCAAATACAGACATCCGTAACAAAGGGTATGTTCTCGTACTAGCGTTTTTATCAAAAATAGTCAAAATATGTTTATATAACACTAAGAACACTGAGGACAAAGAAATAATTACAAAATTTTAACCAAGTAAATTTAAACTTGTATTAGAATTGTATGCAGTATTGGTGAATGCAAGAGACTTAGTTCCGTTTAATATAGTTCTACTCCATTATAGTTCTACTCCATTACTATTTAGCTAGTATTGGTTACTGAGCAACCATACATAGTTTACCCGTGATGTTGATGCAGTAGTGCCCTACTCAACTTGTGTGATATACGATACTATGATGGTTATATGAGGTTTTATTTATGCATAAATTATATCCAGCTATGTTATAGGCCTTGTGAGAAGACATAAATACTAGAACACAAGATGTGTAAAGGAATTTGTTGTAAAAATTTCAACATGTCATTTATTCATACATAATAATTATTATTTGTACTCAGATTAATATAAATATGTTTCACACTTAACAATATCTCTCTCTAGCCTTAAATATTTAACAGTTCATTAATGCATTTTATGTAGGTTACTATTTCCTTCCGGTCAGTGTTAAACAACTGCTCTTTACCATAGTTTTAGACTAGGTAAATGTGTTACCTAATATGTGCTATAATCTTTCTCTTTTTCATCAAGGATAAGGACACTTAAGTAATACGTAAGATAAAGATGAAGTCTAAAATAAAATATCTTGCAAAGAAATTTTTGAACATTTAGTTTTGGATGATTCAAAAAACACTCATCAACGCAATCGACACCCAATATACCTTATTCAATAATTCAGAAATAACATGCAGAAAAGGCGTACTAAATACAATTCCAGGTTTTCAAGTACAAATATTAATTATTATGCAGTACCTAAAGAAGTTATCCTCACAACATTAACCTTGAAAAACTCAAATTATTGGTAAAGCCTCTAAACCTAAACAAGTTCTTCTTATAGACTGCTAGTATAAAACATTTAATAAAAGAACTCTATAACATAAATTCTGAATAAGCTATTTGTATCTTAGCAAAGAATTGCAAACACTCTTTAACACTTAATTGGTGAAGAAACTATTGGAAAAAAAAAAAATAATTCATGTGTTTATTCAACAAGGTATATATATATATACAAAGTCATGAAGGGTTGTTTGATGGTTTATGTGTAGAAGGCTACTTGTCTTTTAATGTCACGTGGTTGTATTTAGTACATTTTTAATACTTATTATTATACGATGTTCTTATGCAGCCATGGTTACGCATATGACCAAAGTGATAATGAACACTAGCTCTCGGGTAAAGTTAAATAGAGTGTCATACTCCATAACCGAACTCAGTGTTGCAGGTATATGAATGAATTTTGTTGTCTCTCGAAAGTAGGTTTTACTAACGTTAAACTTTAAGCGTTTTTTTATTCACTCTAAAAAAACGTCTAACTCATTACCAATTGTAATAGTCAGGTCATTGGTTGCAATTGTATAGATGTTTCCTAAGCTATATTTATAGCACATTGTTGAAAGATATACGTAGGCAAGAGATTCACTGTTTCTGGCTACTAACTTCACGGAAACAACTGGGTTTTTGTTTTAGTAGTTTATAAAAAAATTTTAGTCCAGGTTATGGACTACGTTAGTAGGTAAAAAATAACCATTTTACGTAGAATCTTCAACGTCTGCCTTTTTAAACATCTTGAAAATTTTAAAATTTTACAATAAATAAAGAATATAATACTATGTTTTTATTTTGAAAAAAAAAATTTGGTTTTTATTATAAGCTTAAATATTTTGCAATTGATATGTAACATGTTATTTTTATACATGTATGTTTACTCTAGAGTTAATTAGTAAAACATCAAATGTAAGCAAATTAATAGAACTAAACGAAACTAAATAAAATTTACAAGATAACGTGGATGTTGCATACCTATTAAAGATCTTGTAAATGTTAAAACTTTCCAATAAATAACAAATGTAATACTGTGTTTTCATTTTGAAATAATAATTTTTGGTTTTTATTATAAGCTTAAATATTTTACAATTAATATGTAATATGTTATTTTTATACATGTATGTTTACTCTTGAGTTATTATTGAAACATAAAATAGAAGCATAATAGAACTAAATAAAATTTACAAGATAACGTGGATGCTGCATACTTAAACTATAAATCTCTCATATAGTTGAACTGCCTGATGTGTATTGTCAGCCTGGAGCTGAATGTTCACAATATGGGATATTCAAATCCCTTTCCTGGTTAAAATTAGTATATTTTTGAAGAACTCCGTTCGTATATAACAAATTACAAACAATAAACAAGCCTTAAAGGTAAGTAATTTTTGTTACTTATAATAATAACGAACTTAATAGAATTTAGTGCAGTAATTATTTGAAAATATTTAACTGTTTATTATAAAATAATAATAACATTCATACGAACTATTCTGTTATATTCACGATTGTGCACGTCAATTGAATAAAGTACATGTTTTTGAAAAAAAAAAAAAATATAAAAAAAAAACACAGTAACAGTATAAAAGCTACATGTGTATTCAAAAATCTAGTTTTTAATTAGTGTGGCAACTCTAGTTATTTTACTATTTTTATCCACCGATGCATTGAATCAACCAGAGCTTGTCACTCACTGTTGAAAAACGTTTCCTCGGGCAGTTGAACAGTCTTCCTTTCTAAATATCCAAAATATTGAAACCATAGTAAAATATCATGTAGATAATATGTTACATGAATTCTGTGTAATTTAGTTCTGATGATGTGTAGGTGTACATCCTTTGAATACTAAAACACTTATAATTCAAGTATATACTTCAAAATAAATAGATTTTAATTGGAAACATTTAAGTACAGTATAGGTTTACATGAAAATATATATCTCAATATAATAGAATGATACTCATCAACCAAAGACCAACAAGTCAAATATTTGACATATTGTCATAATTTCTAGACTAATAATCCCTAGAGCCAATAAGTTGAAAGCAGCATGGTATATGGTTGCCCCAGTTCTCAGTAAGTCTGCATTTATCAAGTCACCGTGGTAACAAATGATGCGACGTGACGTCCTAGCACCGAGTTAGCTGTCCATAACTCTCCAGTAGCAGATATAGACTACGAAATGCATGAGATTTTGGACTGGATTTTTTTTTTTAATTGTTGGGAGTACTGAATTTGGAAAGAAACTTATGTAAATTTAATATTTTAAAAATAATCAAGATGGCTGCGTTGGAAGGGAGAATGAATTTAATGAATTGAATGTTAACTGATTTTTAATTTAAATGATTGAAAACTATTTCTGTTACAGCTGCTAAGATACGTCTTCTGAAATAGTGAGATTTACATAGATGAAACTGTTGTCATGCGTACAGAAAATAATAATGGAGTAAGTATTAGATAGAAGATTTGTTAAATATGCAGAAATAGAAAAGGATCTAATATCCAGCTTTGAGTATCCGTGACATAAGGACATGTATAACTATTACATTAATTTTACAAAGTCCAAATGAAATTATTTGTTGTGTAAATTGTGATAGTACATCAGGGATATAATCAAAGCAAAAAATTTACTTAATGAGTTAAAATCATGTAATAATTTTATATTTGGAGTATTAAATAACGTTTCTACCAACAACAAAGGATTTAGTTACTGTAGTGTGCACCCATAATTTGTAACACTCCAAGCTCAACATGACAGACTAGGGATATCCGGTAATAAACTGTTTGTTTGTGGCAATAAACCGCCAGTTTGTTTTGAATAACTGACACCTACGTTAACTACCAAACATGAGGGCTGTAAAGTAATTTTCATGTATATGAAAATTTTTATTTCAAACTATAATTTCGTTGGTGAAATGTGGTTTTATTTAATCCATTTCAAAAAAAATTTGTTTATTGATGATCTTTTAATATTGCTTAAAATTTTAAATTACAAAATGTTTCCGTTTGCAAATATATACTCCAAGAAATTAATGATGTATGAACGTATGATATCTATTTACATGTATGATATGTTAAGCATTATATATCTTGTGCATAACTGTATGTAATTGAAATATAAAATTTAATAGTCTTAAACATTATATAAAAATATAGATATTATTTTTAAATATTGCCAAGGCAGCTTTTATTTTCACAAATGACATACATTTTACACGTACTTAGTTACAGATTAGGAATGGTTCAAAATTTACAGCTCATATTTTGTTTATAGTATTCCTGTTTATTTTTATTTGTTCTACTTATGGAAAAAATTTAAGTTCTACCAAATGCATGTAAGTATTACCTCTACCGTCAAGTGTAAGAATTATTTGAAGACAGTCCTAACTTTATGCCACTTACGATGGTTTTACATCATTCCCAAATAATTCCGTACTTTAAAAATATACTTATGATCTTATCAGTGTAAGGTTAGATATTTTGTTCTATGTAATAGTATTATGTTGGAAGAATTTTATCTTTGCTTAAGAATAATAAAAATAATTTAAGTTGAGAGAGTTATATCTGTCAGTTATTATCGTTTTTTTTTATTAGGAATGTATAGAACATATTTAAAAACAGTCACTGCCTTATGTTACAGTCAGTGTCTTCGGTTAATTTAAATGGCGAGTAATGCTGTCGGTTCTGGTTTTGTCACAACAGTTTTTTACTCATTCAGTTTAAATATCCATTTTGGTTTAGTCGGAAGAAAAGTAAATTCTATATGTGGCCTTCATCTCTAACTTTAATACTAAAGACGCTTTATTAATTTAAGTGCTAAATTTCTTCATTGCGAATATTACATTAACTCTCAATTTGGAACCATTTATATAACTTTGATATATAAAGTAAAGTACATAATTTTAGCTGATAAAAATATGCACCGTTTAACTTACTTTCTTAATCATTGCAACAAGGCAAACACAACCCAAGTTGAATGGTCGTAGTTTTATAGCAAATACACAAATTGCGTGCATAGCTGAAGTCAACTGATAGTAATGTAATGTAATTGATATGTAAATTTCTTTTTTGCCCATTTATTAATAGCCATCTTAGAATAAAAGAGATAATGATAAAGTTAAAAAGTAAGAGATATTAATAATTACACTAATAGTTTCAAAATATATATTCCAATTTCAATGCTGGCAATTAGTGGACACAGAATTTTGCTGAAAAAGTGTTGGCCTTTATATTTAAAATTTTTATTAATTAAGACTGAATAACAGAGTAATTTAAACTTATAGAAAGTTCGGCCCTCGTACAAGTTTGTTCTGATTCTGAGGATGTAAGAAGAAATCTCCCGAAACTTCTGTCATGAGGGCGAATGATTCTGATAAAGTTGTGATGTTTGTAAGCAAGTGGATTCATTTAAGTTACCGATCGCCTCATCTAAACAAAACTACACGATAAAAATTAAGTTTGTAAATACTATCGAAACTTATTTTGCTTACGCGACAGTTTCATAGAAGTTTACACAGTGGAATCTGTAAAGGGGTTATCCTAAGGCAGTTCACATCTACTAACGCTCAAACAAATTGTAACGAACCGGCATGGTCGCTCCATTACAGAACTCTAGAATAATAAGAAAATCTTTATGGTAAAGCACAGCTTACTATTGTAATTCGTTTATGCAACTTATCAAGATGCATGCGGATGGACAGAAGTTAATATGTGAGGCGTAATAAATTAGTATATTGTAAATCATATTAAACTCAGTTAAACAATACTAATACTGCTAGCTTAACCTGCTGTAGAAATAACATACTTTTCCACGTTTTACACGAATCACATTTGATATGTTATATAAAACTACGTTTTAATTCAATAAATACATTTTGAATCTCAAAACTCAATTTACCACCAGATATTCAGTAAAATATACAAATTATAACTTCAACTGCCCCGAAATAATAATTCCATACAAACATTAATATACAGTTTGTTGTTTAAAAATAAATGTCTGATTGCAATAGATTCCTGATATCAAATCTAACCTAATATAGTTAATTTAACTTATTGTTAATTTTTATCTAAATCTATTGATTTATAACTTTTTTAGTAATTAATGTAACAATTTCCTGTACAAAAGAGTATACGTGACCATTTTACACTGTCAGCTGCAACAATTATTTTAATTTGGCATGGGTAACTGTGAATGTATAAAACAAAAAATCCGAGTCGAGTTAGTAAATGTTACGCAACAGTTCATTACATTTGGAATGAAGTTTAGAAATCCAATGGAATATAATTAAACTAATTAAGCCTAAATTATACCTCATTCACAACATTATATGTCTTTTGAAACATGACTACGCTTCACTTAAGTTTTAATTGAATCCATTTATCAAAGTCAAGTGGCAGCTAACTCTGAATGAGTTTTAGGGACGTAACGGAGTATTTGACGTACAGTTACTAGCAAATGAGCAAGTAAGCGGTAAATGAGCTTTCATGTAACTGGCAATTGTAACTTAGGCAAAATTCATAAACATTCCTTATTGATTGCAATGTTGTTTTTCTTTTGGTTTATTTATCAATTAGGATCGATTATAAATGATTACTTGTTTTACTTTGTTTATGTAAAAGATTTATTTTCATCCTTTTCTAAATATGACATTAAATACGTAACATTCAGGTAATTTCCGTCGTACTAACAAATGGTAAATTGAAACTTTCCAGCACTGAGCTACCTTGTTTCTTGAAAACAATTAAGATATAAATTAAACTAACAATGGAACAGAATAAGTTGAGGTTTAAGATAATTTATTATTCTTTGCCTATAGAAGCTAACAACCCCTAGACCTAAGACAGTTTATATGACAGCTCACAGCTGTTATTTTCTGGCCCATTAAGTTTACGGTGTCTGGTAATCAAAGCAGCAATAGCATCCATACTCCGATTATTCCCGACCTGTGGGAGCTTACGCCCTTTGATACCTATCTCTCTGCCAGCTTCCTGTATTTAATATCTCCAGGGAGTTCATAAAGATACATTAGGCAAATGCATTCTATTATGATTAATCGATGTTGTTTTACAATAATTTTCACCTTCACGCGTTGCTGTTTGTAAGACTACAAATATACCTAAAAGGATAGTAAGAATATTTCTTAAGAACACGAAGCAATACGTAAGATGAAACAACAAAATAAAAGACAGTAAATTAATAAAATATATCATGTTCAAAAACGTTATATGAGGATTTTATGAAGAAATTGATTATATATAAATCATTAAGAGCAAATGTATATTTATTATGTTAACTTTTGGAGTATTATAAATGTATGAGTTGTATTTTTAATCAATAAATATATTATAGTTAGTTCTTTTTACTTTTTATTTTTAAATTGATTTCAATCTCAAAATAGTAGATTTTTTTTAAACCATCCATCATATATAATATCATGTAAATCAAATGTGGAGTACGTAAGTGTTTTATGAATAGGTATTTATCTGAGATATTTTATACTGCGTTAAAATATGTTTTTTAATCAAAATATACAACAAACGAATAAAAATAATATAAATTTATCGTACTTTATACATAACACAATGCTAGATAACACTCCCTGCATCAGTAATTGCCGAAAGCAACAGCATGTTTCTGGATGTTTAAATCCGTAACGTTGAACAATCGATTCATTTGCAATCTAATCTCATTTCACGTAGATCCCTTAGATAAGAAATGAACACAAACTCGTTTATTTAAGGTAGATAATTAAAGTATGAGTTGCTATGTATGCTATTGTCTATGGTTTTGCTCAGAAGTGAAAACGAATGACTTATCTAATTATATTTCGAATCAAACATGCGCGGTATGAACTGTATAGTTAATTACACCCAAATATGTTAATACCCATTACTAGCCCTAGTTGGTTTAAAGCACAACTACCGAAGACTAGAGATAAAGCTTTATTTTAATGAAAAAAATCAATTTAGAAAGTAAGTTTGAACATTAGCGTTAGAAGAGTGTATTTTAACAATGACCTCTTGTTACTTCTTTAAGGACAATAATAACAAAGAAACAGGGATAATGTAAAATTATTATTATTCTATAAATATTATAAAGAAATAGGGATTGTACCTTACTACTAGGAACGTAACAGGCTTCAGTAACATTGAATTACTATTGATATTTTTCTATTTTCTTTTTTATTTAAAATATATTCTAAGGATATATTAACAAAAAGACGAAGTGTGCCTTTTTTTTCAATTTTGGCAGACAAAAGACAAATTGTGTCAGCCTTCTGATTGGTACGATTCATAGACAATTTCATATTTAGACGTTTATGAACATATTTCGTGTTCATTAGTCCGTACTTTTATACAAGCATAGAAGGGATTATTCAATATAATATGACCTAATAAATATGATAACTGGCAAAATTTTTTAAATATTCAAACTAAATATGGTACAAAGGGCCTACATGCACATAGTCAGGATGGGTTTCTTACGCTGTGTTAGTTAAGGAAGTATACAGTGATCCATTATAATTAAATATGTTTAAATACACAGTTTCTGATAACTTGCAACTAATTCGAGACACGTTGTCACAATCAAGGTTTTATTATTTAATTTTTTGTACTTCGATTATATCAACAAGTACCATTCAGAGTGCATCATATATTTGCCATTTTTTCTGACTTAGAAGTATAAAAAAGTTTTACACGTGAGCTTCACGCTTAAAAATCTGGTATATTATGTATTAAATTTATTCCTTAAAAACAAAAATAATGGATCTAATTCATATCGGACCTAACACTGAAACTCATATCAATGTTGCCTCAGACGGGTTGTTTGTATTGCTAGAGTTAATGGTTGGCTGACTCGCTATCTATCATCGTTTGTAGGTACCAATCAACGATTTATCAAACGTTGTTATTATAAATCGACCTTTTTGATGTGTCTCTATCTAGAGTTATTCTACTGTACATTGCATATTTATTTTACAACAAATTTATATATTAAAATTTTGTTATAACAAAATATTTAAAAAAGTAAATCTGGCTATTATAGCTATCTTGCCAAGTTATAATGGCTAGATAAACCTACATATATCATATATCAAGTGTTATGGATGGAACCTATGTATTTAGTTAGTTGCTTTACCTCTACTCACGTTTGAATGAAAACATTGAAGGATCCTGCTCAAAAAAAAATAAACAATTTAATAACATTATACTAAATGCATACTCCATGTAACTATATACGTGTAAGCTATACGTACAAGCGTACATAAATTTACACATTCAGCACATAAAACTCTTTATAATATTTTTATATCCAATATTTCTTAACCACAATTGCATAAGGCTTTTACAACTTCTTTCAGGCTGATTCATATATTATGTCACTTTGAAGTAAGTGTTTTATGTTTGCATAATAATATTTATCTTAATATAAAAAAATTCAAAGAAATCAATACACATTTTTCATGTTGTTAAATAAAATTTATTTTGTTTTATCGTCATCTATGTAGATGATCATATAATAAATTTGGCAAAAATCAATTGATAAGGATTAAAATATTATTTTTCTCAGAAGAAACATATTACTCCATATACACCTTATTTCATAAAATTGCTGGTTTTTTAGATAGTGAAATTAAAGAAAACATTAATGACCATAATTTTAAAACTATAAGTGATAATAAAATCATTACTTTTTCAAGAGCTGGCCTTTTTTATAACTCAAAAACTAAATTTAATAAATTACGTGTGATATTTGTTTTAAATTGTTCATAAGAAAACATGCATACAGGTGGATGGATAAAAATACTGGGGACGGAGACCTATGAACGTTTAGTAAAATCTCTTTGTCTTGAACAGACGTATAGTATGATATACGAAAGTCTAGTGAGTTACGGGACGCTTTGTATAAAACCTTTTGACGTAACTACCATGTGCTGAATTGCCTTTATGTGATACCGAACATCATCATGGCCAATACGTACAAACAATTTATTTAATATAAATTAGTTTAAAACTTATTTTAATAATATAATAACGTTATATTACTATACTTGAATTTATATTTTTTAGAAGAAGAATTTACTTGTATAGAGTAAGTGATTTTAAGTACACTATCCATTGAAATCTTTTCTTATAATTTTCCCTAATTGTTATGAGCTTGTTCTCACTATGCTCTCAAGAGCAAACAATAAATATGTTATTTTAGGAACTAATCTTAACATTCTTGCAAAGTGTTACATTACTGAAGCTTGGTTAGGCTTATTGAAGAGTAGCAGGTATATTCGTGTTCCGTAACATTTTTCCATTACCCTTCATAATTACTTCAAAGGAATTTTTGGAAGAAATGAATGTCATAAACATTTGATTTATTCACGTACATCAAGTGCTACGCATACATGACACTGTACTTGGACGTCCATAGCATTCATTTTATTACAAGTTATAAACAAGTTTTTATAAACCCAATTATAATAACTGGTGCTACAAAGCAATTACGCACAACCACAACACTCACGAGCCTTATAGTAGCTGAAGAAATAAAATTTTTTAGGTACGACATAGTTTCATTTCCTATCCTGTATGTCTAATTGTATAATAAAACTTGTTTGGTGTTCGAGAGCCAACAATATGTATTATAATTTAAATTGATCCAAGGGAAAATATTATCGAATTTTCATTTCAGTAAATCGTATATAATGTGTGTGCATATATTATATGTATATATAAATATATAAATATATATATATATACATATATATATATATATGGTATATATATATATATATATATATATATATATATATATATATATATATATATATATATAGGTTTTTGTTTTCATAAATTTAATAGATCTTATAGTATATTAATGTATTTAAATTATCATAAAATGTAACTTTTACGGAGAAGCAAAATATGAAAGCCAGCCACAAAAGGAACTAAATTATAAGGGTTCGTGGACAAAGTACCAAAAAAATTTTAAAGTATTAGAATAAGCATTTTACCTTTTTCCTTTACTTCTGAGAATTGTCTAATGGTTACATTTTATTACATGTAAACCTAAACATGAGCATTTGAAAAAATACTAGTCACTGTCTCAGTGAACTAGTTTATTTTTAAAATGTTGGAACAGGTAATATATTAGTTATTGTTCTATACTATTTTAAAACAACAATTAAACTTTTAATCCATTAATAATCTACATTTATATACAATAAAATATGTTGATGAATTATTTAATATCACTAAAATGACATTTCCCCGTTAAATAAAAACACTTACATTTTACAATAAGACATGATACTAAATTAGTTTGTTATACAGATAATTTTTAAAACATAAACTTCCTTTAGATAGGATAACGAGTTCAGTTTCCGTAACTAGTAACCCCACACGCAACGCAGGTCTATAAACTGTGCTCAGAGGTTTGTAGAAATAACACTTGAGGTACAATTTTCTCCGTATTGTCTTTACTGCTTCCTTTCTTTAGTTAATAATCTGGCTTCATCTGTTGTGTTATAAAACTCAACCCAAATGATCATTGCACACAAAGGTATATTTTTGTAACAGATCCATCACCAAATTATAATGTTTTGAATAAATCATTATTTATATAAAATAAATAAATTTCTTTAAATAAAATATGCTTCTGAAAAAAAAAGACATTGCGTTTCACTACTAACTAGTATTGTGTATATCTCACATATAGTTTGCAGTTTTGTTTTACTTCATGCCTGCCTCACATTTAACTCAAATATTATTTAAATAAAAAAATTATGGTTGCCTGTAAAGTCGGTTTTACGGGCGAAGATTTTACGTGACAACGTCTTTTTCTCGGTAGAATATTTATTGATATGAATATTATTAAATTGCACAATAGGAACAAGGAATTGAATGAAAATAAGAATTGCACAAATTTTAACTATAGAAATATATTTTGTTTACTAAAAACATTGTGCATAATTTGAAATTAACTAAAATTTGTTATTGTAAATGGTAAAGTTGAATAAAACATTTACTAAAATTGGAATTTGAAATTCTTGCTAAACACAGTTAAATTCTAACTCCGCGCGTGGTGATTGGTCGGTTTTAGTTCGTTTGTTTGGTCGCACTGTTATGACAGGTTAGAGGTTATAATTTGTTATTTTAAATGTTTGACTAGCAATACGCGCTGTTTCTTCTCAATCGACTGAATTACGATTGATTGCAGAGTGATTTAAACTAATAATTTACTTAACACTATCAACATTTGTCAATAGTATGACATAACCTATAAACTCAGTTTCTCAACTTTTGTGTCAATCTAACAATTAATCAATCAATCATAGTTTACGATAATGAAATATCAGTGTACAATTATTTACCTTTATTGTTGTAGTTGTTGTAAATGACGAATCTAAGCACTCCACATTTTCACGAATAAACATAGTTATCTGCTTTATCCCGTGCGGCGGACCCACAGTTATCTGCTTTATCCCGTGCGGATCCCGTGCGGCGGACCCACTGGACGGGCATCGTAACGTTACCGAGCGTTACACTTTTTCATGAGTGACTCCGTGCCGCAACCTAATTTAGACGTTGTCATGTCAAAAGAAACGTTACGTTTTAAATTTGATAACCAAACCATGTGTTTTATATTCTTTGATACATTAATAATATTAGTATTTGGGTAGGGATGGTTTTTCCGCATGTCTTGTCCTGCTTTTGTCTTTAACTCGTTTATATTCAAATTTTGTACTGCTCTTAATATGTCACTGATAACACTTGGGTTACAAGTAAAAGCCCACTGGCAACCTTTCTGAAAATCTCTTCCTTTATTTACTGCTTTATGAATTGTTCATTCTATAATTACAAGAATAACGTTACATGAAGAGCTTTGAGTATTTACAAATCAAAGTGTATATTTAAACGTTTAAATACATTTTATTATATTAAACATGGAAATATACCTATTGAAAATAATAAAAGCTTAATTTTTTTATGAAAATGATCAATTACGTTTGGTTACAACTGAATTAATGGTGGATTTATAGATTGTTACTATCCAATGATCTGTCTGAATCACTGTATTTCTGTAGTGTTTTGTATATACTATATACTGTATATACTATAATATTAGCAAGAAAATGATTTCTCTCGAAAAAGCATGAACAGCAGATTAACAGTAGATTGACAAAGTAAGATTTACCATCATGTAAGGTTTGGCTGTACAATATTAGAATTGGCTATTGTGAGAGGATTTATTAGTAAGTTCAATCGGCAATACAACATGCTCAGATGAACTAAGACATATTGTATTTATTTTAAAATTAAATTACTTTGTTTCATATCAAATAACATAAGCTATCAGAATTATAAATTTAGAACACGATAATTGAAATATTACTATCAAAATATAATTTATTTTATTGAAAAGTTTGATATTAAAGCGTGTATTTCCAAACTGTTTTATTTGAAATAGTTTGAATTTTTTTTACGAAAGGTAATAACTGTCCTAAATGTATAAAATAAATTTTTAATTAATGTTACGTAATTAAAATGCATGTATTGATTTATATATAGGTTTGAAATGTATTAAATATGCTTCGGTTTCAAACTACTTATATGATATATACACTTGATACTTTATTGGATTGCCTCTTAGGTAAAGGTTTCTTAAAAGGTAAAATGAAACATATTAATATGATAGACAAAACCTTTATAATATCTAATGTTAGGTACCTAGAAATAAATAAAGAAATTTTTGGATATTTTTACTAGACACTGACACAAGACACTATAAGGCCTAAAGTATTTTATACCACAAATGAAAACACTCAAGCTTACGGACGATCTTTGTTATCGCCTTCGATTTACTGATCTTGTTGTGCCGCCCGTTTTTAGAAGTTTTCCCGCTGTCTGTTTTCCACCTGTTCGTCCTACCTTTTAAACGCTCGCTAATAAATTTGTACACGCTGATCAGGAATAGGCGTAAAAAACTGATGAATTTAATAAGATTTATTTTTTAAAATGTAAATTCGGTAAAATTTAAAATTACAGCGAGTGTTTATTATGTTTTAAAAACCAATGAAGAAATCTCAGTGTCACTCACCAGAAGACATACATCCTTTAACAGTAAAAATTAAGTTACTTAAAGCAAAATTCACTGCATAGTACAACAAAAATTGTATTGCTAGCGAATCGCAAGCAAACTTGGCGTAGTTTCCTCTTGTCTCATTTGAATATATACGAGATATTGAAAACCAGCAAGCCTGATATTCAGGGCTAACAGTGATTGGATGGTCAGAGAGAGCTTTTAGGACATCCATTCAATAAAACCTAATAGCTTTTATATCAAATTGATGGTGTGTACACTAAATAGCACTTAAAACCATTCATTGATTATGCAATGAATAAATACGATATAAATATGCATCCTACAAGTATGTTTTTCATAAACTATAAGTTACATTTATTTAAAGGTAGAGAAATGTTCTGTATTTAACGGACTAGTGTCTATGAATGGGATAAATGATTGCTTCAATTCTTAGCTCAAATAACGTTGTAAGGTTTTTTTTATAACATTTTTCTTATGAGGTAACATTTTCAATAAATACAGTTGTAATAAATAACTAAAATATTATTAAATACAATTGTACTAAATTTATAAATTATTTTGACTATGCATGCTAAATTATATGCATTGTTTTTAATATGCAAATAATAACTCTTTGTATAAAATATGTTTAATTTTAAAACTAAAAATACACATTTTTACCTTCATGAACTGTCTCAAATGAAGGACGCTGTTGCTTGCTTCCTATTTAGAATAAAACTGTAGTAATCATAGAATTTGCTGGGGGTTTTTTCTATAATGTAACATTTTTTTTAAATAACGTTTTTATTTAAAATTTAATAAATAAAATTTAATTTTAAATTTAATCCGTAATAAGAGATTTTATTTAATATTTCACTAGGATTGCCTTAAAAAAATATTAATTTTGATGCTGTTGTACAGGTCTACGTTTAATCAAATGTATCCTCTTCCCTACTAAAAGGACTAGACACTATGTACTAGATTGCTTGTAGTACATGTAATATAACCCTTCATTTACAAGAAATAATTCATTAGAATTGCGATGTAACATTCTAATAGGTCGGGTAGATGAGCCAAATACAGAATAAAAAAAATATTATATGATTATTTCCGAGTACCTCCCTGGATTTCAAAATGTTCCTAATATCTTTTTTCATTATAGAACCTCTTTATATCATATAAAATGCTTTCCAAGCCTACAGTTTATTGAAAACTTTAATAACCAATTTCTTCATAAATTATGTAGTAGTATTTTAGGAACTCTGATAGATGTATGCAACGTCACATTATCTCTTTCCAGACTGAATCCAAAGTTTTAAAATATGAATAAATTACTCTACAACTTACTTTGATATAAGCTGGAAACATATTATAAAATTGCTATAAACATATCTCATGAATAACAGCTAATGTAAGCAAAAAAATATTTTTGAATGAATTGTAAAATAAGTGGTTAAAAATTGCTTTTTCTTATACATTCACTTATTAATATAAACAACTCTGCATTTAACAATAATCAATTAATTATAAAGTCAAATTTAATCCTTTTAAAATAGTACGTAGGTCAACAGAATAATTATAAACAATATATAAGCTAAATTCTCGTCCACTTCATAACATTGTCCTTCTATAATTCAGTTAATGAAGGACCCCAAATATAGTTTTAAATTGAATTATGACACATTAGCATTTCATGATTATTAGAAAGAAATAGTATTTCACTACAACCAAATGTATCCGTAAGTCATTTGTAGAATTTGCTTCTCCAATTGCCTCAATAAAGAATAAAGTATTTTGTTTATATTACTGGTAAACCTAAACGCAACTGTTCATAAGCCGTGCTCAGTGACTTGCAGATATATTTCTTAAGGTTGAATTTTCTCCGTTTTGTCTTGACTACTTTTTTATCCAGACAATATTCTGGCTTTGTCGGTTGGGTTGTAAAACTCTTCCAGAACCAACATCTAACCTCATAAACTAGAAAGACGGGATGGTATAAAACAATGTTAAACAATAATACACTCATAATTAATTGAAACTTAATAACATTGTAATACCAACTAATTAGCTGAGCTTTAAGAAAGCCTACTATTTTAGAGCTGGACAACTTTAATTTGTTTCTATGTCTAACTGCCTGTCTAACTGTCTGACTTTTCAAACAATATTTAGGGAATGAGCTAGCTTATTACACTTGTAACTTGCATATAGCTTGTTTTATAAATAAGGAACACAGGGTTTTATCATGGTTTATATAAATCCGACTCAGCTTGATACTTCCAAGTCGTTTTATTTTACAAAATAGTTTTCAGGCATAGGAGTTAAAATTTAAAAGGTATATTATTTATTATTGTTGAACTTAACTGCTTTATTTGTGGACATTTTAAAAATCATAAATATTCCCGGGTAAAGTCTGACACTGGAAAATACGATTTAGTGTCATAAGTTCAGCGGTTTACCTAATTCATAATAAATCTATTTTCACGTAGTTAGTAGCTTAGTGGTGCGGGTGTAGTCTCAATATTTTATAACAGGCAAGACCAAGAAAGTTAAAATTCTTTACTCGCATGCCTTTGAACTAAAATATAAAAACTACTGGTTTTCCATAAATATTTATTATAATAGGGATATTAATCGTTTTAAATTCTACAACTATATTTAATTTATCAACTTCATATCTTAAGAGATTGGATATGGTTTAAAACATTGGTTTTATGCTCTAAGCAGACAAATGAAGAGTTTCTTATGGCGATTAGCCACAAAAATGGTTTAAAATGGTTGCATCTCCTCGATGACCTACACCTATTCTTTGATAATTTTCATATTTCCTAGAGAGGTTACTTACCTATACCTATACCTAAAAGAGACCTATACTTTTTGTTTGATAATTCTCCAATGTTTTAGAGAGGTTAAGTTTTTTCACAAATTTATTCCATACAAATTAAATGCACTTAAGGTTGTATCCATAAAAGAACTATGAATTATATTTTAAATATCCGATGTCCTCTAGCGTTAATATTGCATGCGTCTTTTTTCTCTTGGGATACAATTTAAAGATTGTATATAAAGATCAGCCACCCAAAGGGGTTTAAATATTGTTGGAACCGATAGAAGAGCGATATGTGTTTTAATTTCATAACTTTTAAATGTTTTAGAAAGATGAAAATCGACACTCAGTTTCTAATCACCAAAATAAGTAAACTAAGACTTTTAGTGAAAACCAATAATCTAAGAAGGGTTGAAAACTTTAAGAGAAATATACTTTTGTTTTTCTTACTTCCCAATGGGCTTGAGAGATGAAATTACCTTATGACATACATAGAGAAAGAAATATGGTAGAATAAAACATTCACAGGAGTTAAAAGTAGGGTTATTGTCTTCTAAAGATCTAAACCTTTTTGTTTTAGTAACTTCAAATATCTTAAATATATTAAATTGTGCACATATGATTCTTATAACCGAGAAAGCAAAAATCGTTTTGGAGGATTAACCGGCAAAAGGGGGTTTACGCTATTTAAGCGTTTGAAAAACACAGAAAAAAGTATTTTTTAGCCATCCTGCTGCCCCTAAATCTATCTTTAAATGGGAAATTTGATATACATGTGTATTATGTGCTCAAAAGACCTGTAACCGAGATACCTACAACTTGAATTAGATTAAAGCGGCTGAAAATTGTACTATGTGAAGACGTAGATTTTTGTAGAATTACTTAATATATAATTTCTATATTACAGCAACAATATAAACGCTTCTATATTACGTATTGTAATCTACTACGTGTCCTGAATATATTGAAATTACAGGGTGTGAATTTTTGTTATCGAATAAGGTATTTAAATTTAGGTCTGCTGCTATATAAAACTGATTTCTCTTAAAGAGAGCGTGAAATGGCGTCTAGAGATAAACTGAAACTCTGTGGAACATGAAATTATACTTAAATTGATTTTGTTGGCCTCTCCTATATTATATTAGAATATCTGTTCATTTAAGTGCTAATGAAATAAATGAATTATTATCATAACTACTTCACAATCAAAGTAGAAAAATTCGTGGATAATGTCTGGCTGGGTTATTATTGTTTATATAATATTGTTAAAAGAGTTTACACATTAATATAATTTTCTATATAGCATGTTAACATGTCATTGTTTAGACATCTATATATTGTGCAATGTTCTGGTTACTAGTACCATTACTCTTAAAACCAATATAAAATTAAACATGTGTGTTAGTGAAGCACTGGTAAATTAATATAATTTATCCCAATATTAGACTTCTTATTGCAAGCCCTTTCGGAATCAATGATTCCCTCATCACTGTTTGTTAATACTTAGCTAATGACCACATTACACATATTTCCGAACTTATTTAGGATTTCAACTTACTTGCCCATGTGATAAACTAACAATATATTATCAAAACCACAGCCATATTTAGGACAGACGATAGCCGAGTGGTCTATGACTTGTTGAGACTTTCATTCCAAGTTAAAAATAGCATATTTCAAACCATAAATTTTAAAGTTAAATTTATTAGTAAAGACGATTTTGTGGATCATTTAGTCGGGAATAAGAAAACTATTAAGACAGCCAGTTTTTACTTTTTATGAAAGGGTTTCATTGTTACTATACTAAATCTACGCAAATTAAAATATGATTAAGGACAAACTACAAAATGATGTTAATATTTATACAATCGTTTTTTTTTTATTTATAGTACGCATTTGTAAGAGATTCCATGGTCAGATTCATAGGGATTTTTACAAACAGACATCATAAACATAAACGATTCCATTTACTGCAGTAAATAAATAAATACATATACGTATATACGTAGTATAAATCCGTGATTAAGAACATTTTAAGATTTAATACTGAATAACCTGGACTACTATTCAACTTTCCTAATATCTCATCTGTAAAAAGAAACAATGGGTTCTTTGATAACATACATTTTATATTTGCATGAAAATTGTTTAGAGCACGGGATTACGTCTAACCGTTTTCCATAAATATAACATTAATATTTTCCTGGAGCATCAATCAAGTTTGTTTTTCTTTTAAAACAAGAATACTATTTGTTAAATCTTTTATTGTAAAAAATTTCAGAAAATTTAGTCTGATATAGTACCAGAATATAACTAACGTTTGTATGGTACATATAAACGGATTAACACTAAGTAGTAAACGACACAATAATAATAACAGCTTTGTTTACATTAATCTCCCTGTTGTCATTTGTTTGCTTATGTTAAGCACGCCATTACACAATGGGCCAGTTTTACTTTAATCTGGTCTCAAAAAAACACATATTCATTATTTTTACATTGAGTGTTTTTGGATTATAGAATGATCGGTTTGAATATTTGTTTCTTAGGTAAGTATTTTCATTAGTTATATATTAACTAATATATTTTAGCTAACCACAACTTTTTTAAATATAATAAATGTATAGTTTTGTATAAGCATTATAAGCTTTCAAGTGTAAACAGGTAAAAATGGATGCCATATGAACATAAAATGGCAAATAATACACAGTTTTATTCCAGGTACTTTATAATAACTAAAGCAAATATTATTATTATTATAATGTAGTTGATCATTATTATAAATAGAGTATTTTACATGAAAGTATTTGGTAGTAATTTTTCAGTCCAACTGAATGTATTCTGTGTTAGTTATGAATATCAAATTCGAACCGTGGACTAGTTCTTATGGTACAAAATTAGCAAGCTTTTAAAAGTATTACTTAGCCGGAAATTACTATTAAAAATTTTTACCCAATGATTGAATTACACACAAGTGAAAAGTCAAATAGATACAATTGCAAATATTTAACTTTTAATACATAACAATGCAGTCATATTCTCATTTACAAATAATTATACTATTTAGTTTTGTATCAAATTTAAGAAACGAATATTTAGAAAACTTTAATTCGGCAACAATAACGAGAAGTAAAGGAGTGATTACTTTTGCCTTGAAGAAAGTAGTGTAGCCTACCGTGAGATAGTAATACAGTGGTACGAAAAGTACATAACAAGTATAAATTTATCATGGTCGTATACCTCAATCAATAAATTACAAGTAAAATTACTCACTGTGGGATGGTTACTGATTGATGCAGCCTGATTTTATAACCAATGTGATAGTATCACAGACTATACATATTACATTTCTGTTATGCTATTAGGCCCACAACAAATAATACTTTATTCAGAATATTTCATGAATAATCCTTGAAACAGTACTACCCTATTTGGGAACGGATCTGCCTTTACGAAATAGGTCTGTATACACGGTTTGAATAAATCGATAGCCACGCATCAAGTTAATATCTTAGCCTCTGATTCCGTGCTTGGATATATTATTTCGGTGTCTATGGAGACTGCAAAGGTAAATGATAATACCGGCTCTTCTTTTTCTTACAAATAATGAATGCACGGAAGCAAAGAGTTTAAATTTTACTGACGGGCTGTCTGTATGCGTATCTGTCTTCCTGACCACTCGATATCTATATAATGAACTAATCTATAGACATCAAAATAAGGAAAAAAAATTAAGCATATTATGAGCAATAATTTTGGTACTGAGGTATATGGGATTCGGCTGACTACTAGCGAATATTTTTAAAAACATCTAATGGGTAAAATTGTCTTGGCTACTAGAAAATAGCTGAGTAAATAAATGTTAAACAAAACCAAATAACCAACAAGAGATTCAACACATTGAAACACATTGAAAAACATTAACACACATATCCTTACTATTCTTACACTTAAATTTTTTCATAAAGTGTTCATTACTGCGTTTAATCTTATTATTCAAAACTATTCCATAAACTCCACTTTAATAACAAAACAGATAAAGTATTCTGTTGCTCACTAAGTCATAAAGGAATACATATGTAAAACTTGTATCGTGAACAAAGAACCTAATTTCTACAAGGGTAAGTTTAATGATAACTCATATTTTTGTAAAACTATTATTGTATAATTATGTCTCATGACTCATTCTAAACGATCACGAACCAGTATTTTGTAGATTAAGGATTTTTTTTAAATCAATCCAATTTTATCGAAATGCATATAAGAGTGGCAGGAGACCACAATCCTATGACTGTCAATTCAAATGGTAATGTGTTATGTATATATTGTATCGTTATAATAAAAAAAACAACCTGTTGGTAATTAACATTTCGAGGCAGATTTGTTTGTATGTGTCTTGTATTCCTCAAACGTCAAATGGGAGCATGTGGTAGGTAGTGCTTAGAAAATTCGTTAAACACAATTTCAACAATTTGATTATTTTTGTGACTTAATGGAGTGATGTTTCTAGCCAATTATATAATTTATACTTAAAAATGAATGTTTATACAAATATTACTGCAAATTATAAGATAGTATTTAATAAATGTTTATTGATAATAATTTATGTCCCACATAATCATACAGTAAAGTCTAATTTGTTATAAATAATTATGCTCCCTCCTCGTTTTCGCTTAAAATAAGGGTTCTAGAATAATAAATAATTGCATTATTTTTTATCTCTGTAATATTTGTAAAAATAATAAGTAATAATTATTTTTACACATATTTAAGGAACAAGTTAGTATTAGCTCAATGATATTAATATGTAAATTCAAATAGGATTAAAGGTTTAAGAAATACAAGATTAAATTGGAAATTCAAATAAACTGACAGTTCAGTAATTAGTTTAGTAAATCGTATATGCGATGGAAGCAGTTACAAGTTGACTAGAGGAACGTTATTAGATTAATTAAAATGTTTGTAACATGTAAACTCGTATGTGTTCTATCTCAACTTTTACAATAATTATTTCACTTGGTTTGTTCTCTGGGTCTATTTACAACCTGCTACTAAAGACACCAGACACTAATGTGAGAAAAGAAGTTATATATATATAACAAATATAAAAAAAGTTTCCAATGTTTTTTATAACCTTCATTTTTATATTTGTTTATATTTTATTGTATACATGCATTTGATAATGTTACTGAAAAGTAACGAAATATTAAGCTTTTCAAGTTGAAGAAACATGTTTTGTTTTCTTTTATACCTATATATATATATATGCCAGCAAATTGACAGATATATTAAATAGACTAGTGTTTTTGACTGTTAATATGTACATGTCACTGTGTAAATAAAAGTTTTAATGTAAATACTAATGAAATAATATAAGTTTAAAGTATTAATACAGTTTACTTATACCATTGGATAAATAATAGAAATAACTTTATCATTAATTCTCATTGATTTACAAGAAGGCATGCAGTACCACAAAATAAATGTTAAAGATGAAGAATGGGATATTTATGTGGTGATGTTCCAGTTACTATGCACTTATAACATAACTAAAAATTACACACACAACAACATAATAGTTTGGTATTTGCCGCCCTGAAAAATGACTTGTAAAAAAATTATAATCAAATAGTACATCAACAAACTAACCAAATTTAAAGGTAGAAATATAAATGAATGTAAATAAATAAATAGAAATCATTTATGAATATAACAACTTTGAATGTAGATATTATTATTCCAGAATATTAAGATTTAAATTATCAATGATACATCCAAGACGATATACAATATTTTTAATAGTAAGCTCCGAGTCAATTATCAGTAAAATTTATTACTAGATTTTTAACTATTACATATTAACTGGTTTGTCTTGAATAAAAAACACAGTTCTAAATAAAAATCATGGATTTATTTTAAATTGGCAAAATAATAAGTTCAATTTTTCAGAATTTTCATAACTATTTGCCAAATAGAATTGACATACCGTTTAGTAATTTTAAAAGGTCCTTTGGTAAGAAATAAAAGTATCAATCAAATGTATCAAATTAAAAATCCGAGCTCTCTTCTGAAATAAAATAATACAGTTTTTAAATAAAAATCTAATACCGCTTGGAAATAACTAAAATAAAAATGTTCACTTCAAAGTTCGCTAAAAATCATAATATAAAGTCAAGCTTCTCTTTCCACTAGTTGTACCTTAACTTTCCAGTCTTTACAATTCAGATACAACTCTCTCAAACAGTTATTAAAGTTCATTTATTAATTCCCAATAAAACAGTACAAAATAAATATTAACAAATTACTACATTTCCAAATTTCAATTAATGTTATTAACAACCTTCAATCTTAATTTACTTTTCTTGCAAGTATGAACCAAATGTAACTTGTATGATTCTATTGTCCTCTATTTTTCATCAAGAATCAGTTATGCAGATTGCTCTGTAGTTTCTATAAATTTAATTTTTCCTATAAAAAAATAGAACTTAATTTAATAATTTAATTTAATTTAATTAATTTTAGATATAAAGGTTCGTTTTGAGCTTTTTCGTCGCTTTAGAGACTTTCTTTCGATCTCTTTAGACGATCATGACTCCAGATCCCAGGAGTCAATTCTGAGACAGATTCAGATACTAGACACTGCAAAAAAGGAAGGTGACTCGAGTTGAACTCAACAGAACCAAACTCTTAATAACATAGATTTGTTATTACCTTTTATGTAATCTTTGCGACAAGTAAAAGACTAAGCATTATATGTAACTGCTCAAATAAGGTTTAAGTTTTGTAAAAAAAAGTTTTTAGAAAATGTACCAATAGTAAACAGAGAAATTGATGGATTTATGTCTAATATTTATATTACATTGATTTAGAAACTTTAATGGAGTTATAATTAACTCCTTATAACAAGTAACCCCAATAATAAATATGTATAATAACTTAAAAGTGTTGAATAGGTTTATGTCACGTTTTGATAAAATATTTCTTGTTAATTATTTGAAAATTTCATATTTGTTACTGTAATCTAAACACATAAATACAAGTTTATAACGCCATCTTTAAATTTTAACCTAAAGATGCATTATTTATATGTTTAATTTGCTCAACACCGATGGGATAATAACTTACAATTTTAAGATAATCACGACACTCTGTATCTTTAGGAAACTAATTCTAGTCTTTTGAGATCAACATATATATTTTCATTGGGTTAATAAGGCGAATTCAGCTGTAGGCCTGACATATCCATAATTAAATTCTAGATATGACCATTTACGCGCCCCTCGTAAAAGATTAGGTCACTAAGCACCAATCGTCTTTATTATAAAAATTTAAATAATAATTTATTAACTAATATACACCTAAATACGTTTGAAAAATATATGGTACCATCATATTACATCATACTTATTTTATGTGCCATAATTGTTTAAGTACCACTTTATGTTTTAATCTATAAAGAACTACGGTGCAGTAGTTACCGTGTTCGTGTTCATAACTATCCCTAAATTTAGTATACTACTTAACAATTTGTACAACCGCTACGTGGAAATGCTAAGAGATATAAAAAAATACATAAGTTTAATTTTGACATAAAAAATTGGTGTAAAATTTAACAATGTATCAAAGACTATTTCTATTGTGTTCAGTATTTTATCAGAGACAGATGATACATGGTTAGTTGCGCCAAACGACAAGGCGCGTCCGGACAACACGAAGTCGATGTTCCTGCCACTAGGTCCAATGAATAATTTATCGCCACCTAAAGCGATGATGGATGTCGGAATAGGGAAGTGATCATAACAAACTCCACTTAAATTACAAGGGAATTGTTTTATATTACTGTTCGAGCCAAATTGAAATATAAATATACTACAAATTGAAATATACTAACACTGATTAGTGTAAAACAAAATACAAGGAAAATAATTGTAATCGATTAAAATGGTTTCGGTAGTATAATATTGCAGAGTAAATTTTATGGGATTTACTTAAATATCAGCTGTTGGTATTTTGATTATATCCCATTAAATTTGATTTAGTATTGATATTTTTTACTGATAAACTATTCGAAATGTAATTTATATAAACCTTATCAAAACCAATTGTAAAGAACAAACATACAATTTTAAAAATATTGTAATGAAAACCAATTGTAAAGAACAAACATACAATTTTAAAAATATTGTAATGATAATGTTTAAATTTTTAAAGTACTAGAACATTATTTTTTGGTTAATGAAATAGGCTACTTTGACAATCTTACATGTTCAGAGACGTAATACACTGTCGCATAAGTATTGTAGTGTTTCACTTCTGTTAGGGGAATATTTATTGTTAAAGACATTTTCAGAATGATAATATTTAATAGTTGGTATTCTACACGGCGATGTTTGTCCATAAGACGCATATGACACAATTTGATAAAAAAAAATGACACAAACGTGTCTTCCACCAACGGCAGAACATGCAGGTGGGTGAGAACAAAATATATCTTCTTACGTGTCTCGTACATTCAGAGAATTACAACAGAATATATTTGTACAATATATTTTCCAGGTTTTAATTTTAGAGAAGATCTGTATTCATAATAAATTATATACATTTTATGTAGAAATACTGAATGAATCTGACAATACACGTCAAAGAGTTTATTTGTTAGGAAAATTACTTAACGAGTTTATATGGTTTGCCTAAAACAATAGTATTGTAGTGTTTCACTTCTGCGGGGGGAATACCTGATATTTACTGCTCAAGTAATTTTCAGATTGATAATATTTAATATTACAGTATATAATTTTTATAAAACAAAAATGTTTAAATAAGAAAATAAAAAGGGCACATGCAACACTGTTGTGTAGTTCGCTTCGTTTAGGGCGTATTTTTATTTGATAGTATACATAGCAATATTATACCGGGTGTCCCAAAAGTCCCATCCACCCTTCTAACTTTTGAACGGAGTTAAACAAACCAATATCCTTTGGGGGGTGGTTATATAATGACAAATTATGATTTTTGCGCAACATGAGAACTTAGCCCCTAAACCCAAAATTGGGGGTTGCGGGGTCAAGTCAAAAGTTTTAAATGCAAACCCCCATCAAGTGATATTTCATTTTAAAGGGCTTTATAAAAGAAGATTAATGCCACAGACTAGAGGTCTCTATCTCAATCCAGTACTAAACAACGGCCTGTCAAACTTTTATTGAAAAGTTACGCTAAAAACACTATTTTCTTAACTTATCTGTTCAAACTTATTCTTAATACTAAGTAGTGAAAAATTAAATTTAACATAATTAAACCTAATATCTTACCTCAACCTTTTTTAAGCTCAAAGTAAATGCTCAAAATGGCCCCCATTTACTTCTTGGCAAAAATAAAGTCTTGATTCAACTGAATGCCTTACGTTTTCCAACATTTCTGGTGTGATAAGTCGGCAAGCGTTTTCAATCCGCATCCTTAACTCATCAAGATTCTGATTTTTGTTCTCTTACACTTTTATTTTCAAAACTCCCCAAAGAAAAAGTCTAGGGGAGTAAGATCGGGTGAGTGAGCTGGTCACTCTACAGCGCCCCGTCGACCTATCCATCTCTCAGGAAACACCTGGTACAAGAATGATCTAACGTTTATATCTTATTGAGGATGGGGGCCGTCCTGTTGGAAAAAAGGATCGTAAATGCCTTGCGTTATGTTGTATATAGCAGGAACAATGTACGCAGGGCCGTTGGAATTCCCATCAATAAAAAAATTTCTACAACAGAATTCTCTAAAATTCCTGCCCAGACACTTAACTTATGAGAATGTTGGGTGTGGTTTTCAATCATCCAATGTGGGTTTTTGTTTGTCCAGTATCGACTATTGTGGCGGATAACTGTTCCGTGTATATTTAAAGAGGCTTCGTCACTAAAACATATTTTAGACATAAACTCAGGATTTTGTTCAATTTTGTGCAGCGTTTGCTCACAAACACTTGGCAGAAATTAAGTCTTAATTCAAATACAAAACAACACATCAAAATTAATACAAAAGTCATTTGATGGGGGTTTGCATTTAAAATGTTTGACTTGACCCCGCAACCCCCAATTTTGGGTTTAGGGGCTAAGTTCTCATGTTGCCAAAAATCATCATTTGCCTTTATATAACTAGCCCCCAAAAGATATTGGTTTGTTTAATTTCGTTCAAAAGTTAGAAGGAGGGGGGTTGGACTTTTGGGACACCCGGTATATAGCTAAATGTGGATAATTACACATCAGTTTTTCACGAGCCCCTTGTTTTCCTTAACTGAAATATTTTTAAAGTTTAACAATGTACAATAGACAAGACATGTAAAGTTTTAAAACAATTTCTCAAACAATAAACTCCTGAACGTGTTTCCAGGTTAAGTGTTAGAGAGGGCTTCTTAGCCCTAACTTCGCCTAGTTAAATAAGACATTCTTTACTTTTCTTACTTTTGAACGTTAACCATCAGTTTCACATATGATTTATGTAATTTATTGTGAATAGAGATTATTTAACAATATTAAAACATCTTTAATGAAAATATACAATAATAAAGAATAGCAAATTTAAAATTCGAATGCATAACGATAATAACCTCATTAAATTAATTTTGTGTACTATTGAACTCTAAAATTATAATTTATGTTATTTTTTATCATCGCATCTTATCAAATTACAGTACAGAATATTCACCCATAACACTAACACTCTTTTGTTTTCTGTTGGCGCTCGTGGTAAATCACCACTACAACCTTTACAAAGTTTAGTTTGGTCGTTTTCGCGATTCAAACGAATTTACCAGTAAGTTCACTCAGTGAACTGTGCGTGTTAGATTGTCAACTTGGTCAGTATTTCGTGATTTAATGCGATGACAAAAAGAAAAGTTTGTGTCTTAAAAATAAAGACTTATGTTATATATATCACATTCGGGACTACATTACGAATCATAATACGGTACAAATATATATTCTAATGAACCCAAGTAATCAATTTTTTATATTAATTGAGAGGAAAAATATATGAACACTACTTTGGTGCCGTTTGTATTTTAGACCGAAAATATATATTTTGCAATAAGAAACTTTTTTTAACCACCGATAAATTTGAAACTAATGCATGTAAATTGTTTCTTAATATTAGACAAAATCAAAGTTATTGTCATGTTCAATATGGTTGATTAGATCAGAAATAATTTTCCACATTATAAACTTTAAAAATAACCAACAAAAATTTTTTAACTTGTAACTATATTCTCTTAACTATAAAATAATAATACAGTAAACATGTCTACAACCGATTCAACATTTTTATCAGACTCCCTCACGTTACTCTGAAAGTCTTTCACAAAAAGATTAGTACCGAATGTATCCCTCCAATACGGTTCAAAATAGTTACTGACATTGTTATAACTGTCAATACACATATTATACAACGTTGTCGAAACATTTGTGTCTGCCATTGGGACCTGTAAAAATTGGTTCGTTTTCCGAATTCAGAAAAAAAACTTTTACTCAAAATTATTCAAATTAATTTGAAGGTTAATATGATTCAGGAATATATATCAGTAATCATCACTCATATTCAGAAGCGTTTATTAAGCTATTGAAAAGCTCATGTTTATATATTATGCAATGGGGACAACAACTAGTTATTATGCATTATATAAAATTATATTATATTAAAAATAAATAGTATTATAAAAGTTCCTAAATAAACATAAACGTGATATATTAAATACATAGTAACAATAGGCGTTGCTTAACGTCATGGAATACTGTAGATTCTTATTAAATATTGAATTATTTTTTATAAATAAGTGATAATACAGGTTTATAGTATTTTTTTCGTCTTTTTTAAATTGTAGTGTATGTAATTTAACATTCTAGAGTTCTACTACATATAGATTATATTGTACTCGCACATGTAGTTATATAACCAAATTTAGACACATTCGTGACTATCTTGTGCCAGATACAAAAATAAAATGTAACAGTTATAACAGTAATATAACAGATTTATAGTTATTACCAATCTTTAAAAGCAGGCTAGAATCCTAAGAGTAGAGGAGGTTTTTAGTTGGTATTCTACGTAAGTACGAGTCCCACACTACAGGCTGGCCACCTGTGTGCGCAAAAGCATTTTCGTGCCTCTATCTCTCTCTCTCTAAAAAAAAACTGTCTTTAGAAACAACTACTTTGTAAAAGTAATAAAGTTATAACACCATGCAATTGTCCCTAAACGATACCAGTCTATAATACAGAATCAATTAAACCAGCAGTATACTTTCAAATCACTGATATTAACGCGATAGAGGTCTGCTACTGATATGAAGGTGGAAAGCGTGACTGAGAATTGGAAGGGAAATTTAGCACAAGTTTTAGTTTTTGGACCTTTGATGTTCATTTTAAGTCTCGTACCTATTCATGAACACGTATGTGAAACTTTTCGCTTGTGGCCGCTTCATGAATTTATCTTGCGTTGCATTGATGCTGAAAGTAAAGCTTTAGACGATCGGAGGTATTTACATGAATATATATTTATAATTTCAATATTAATGAAAAGATATTTGGTAGACACAATATCTTTTACATTAAGTAAATACTAAAGCATAGCCACCTATTTCCTTTCTTTTTTAATCTTAACATACATATGTGATTTTTTTAAAATTTATGTTACTTAAAAAATGTGTTCAAAAGTTTATATATTAGTTTCACACAATCTCACCAGATTAAATATTTAAGAATAAAAATTCTACCAATAAATTTTTAGTACATATAAATAAAAACAAATCGACGTGAAGTCAATTTGATAAGTAATAAAGTAGACTGCACGCTTTAGTGAAAATTACAAAAGTTTGATACTTTTGGTAAAAACTGTGCTTTTCTTAATTAATAATTTTCACTAATTAACTATTAATGATTTAATATTCAACTTTAATACTGTAAACATGAAAAGGAACAGTACGAATTTATGAGTATTAATTAACAATTTTTTAGCAAAAATATGCAAGTAATTGTCTTAATATTTAAACACAAATGGATGAAAATTACAATGATTATATAATTACAGGTGCTAGAAAATTAGAATCTGTAGAGTCTACTCATAGTACAAGTGCTAAAATCCATGGCAACGGTAAATACGTGGGTACTTATTTATACATCTTTATTGCTGTCACAATTGAAATTAATTTTATAATTAACGTCAAACCACCTGTAAATCGTAGCAATGTTATATTTAAGTTCAAAATGAATTGTAAGAGCTTTTATTTATTGTACTTAGAATGATTTTATATAAAAATCACGTAAGGGCATACCGTTTGCAGTGTTTGTGGAAGGGGATGCATTCCTAACGTCCTCTACCCACCGGCCTCTCTCACCACAAAAAACTGTATTGCACCAGCTGCGAATCGTTATACTACAGCATACGGTGGTTACACACACGGACTATTCCGTTCCAACCCAACCTTGGTTCGTGACCATATATATATATATATAATATATATATATATATATATATATATATATATATATATATATATATGGTCCTGATGCCTGGATCTGCAAGATTGTAGCTTAACAATGTTACTGACATTTTCACGCGTGCGTTAAAAATACTATTTATTACTAAAGTCATCACGCTAAAATTTTAAAACAAATATTTGATTATTTACCATTCTGATTTTAAAGCTTTATTATGCCAACCTGTGGGAGCTGTAACAATCAATATATGCAGAGAAACTCAGAAACTCTACCCGAGCTTTGAGTATTATAACATTTTTATACCTAAAGTGTTGTAAGGTTTAAATTATCGTGACGTCCTTTATATTACAACAGACACACATATCGAGGTATATATGTTTTTCGAACTTCTACCTCCATGTTTCATCTTTATTTCAGTGTTTCCATCAGTGAGTACGACGATAGTGTCATCTACGTATCTCCACCACAGGTCCTCGTTCAACTTAGATTAATAACAATTCTTCCAAAGAACACTGGCGAAAATGGGTGGTAGCGGACATCCCACCGTCATTTCCTCATCATACCAACACATTTTACCATCTAATTAGAAATATTTACATTGATTGCATGGATATAACAGGTACGTAACTGCAATTATGAAAAGTTTTGTTTTGTCGTATAGTGTTTGATCTTTACTTAACAAAATTTCAATCATATTGAGTGTATCCTAATTACGTATTTATCAACTATTATTGTTTTAAACAAGAAGAGTTAATATATTTTTCTCTTAATACGACTATTAGACTCGATTCCATGTATTCTAACAATTAGTGGCTCCATCCTGTTGGAAGGAGAGTTCGATAGTATCAGTTTTAAGGAATATTATTTAACTAAGCTACTGACCGTTATTTAACAAAAAATCTGATTCACTTAGCAAATTTTATAACTATAACCTTCAATCCATACCATCTCTACACTAAATTCAAAAGTTCTGCCCATACCATTAGAGCGAATACAAATCTAAAACGTGTTTTAAATTGGTAAAAGAATGGACGTTTTCTGGAACTGCTAAGGTGAAGTTGGGATATTTCTGAGATTAAGAGTGTCGGAGTAAATACAAAATCAAAATTTTTGTTACGTAACTTATGAAGAAACTTTCATTCTAACCTTTTTGTATGTTTAATAATACTACTCTTCATTATTTAGTTTATACCAAAATCAACAATCGGTGTACTAGTGTATTCTATAACAAACATGCAAGTATTTCGAGTGCTCACCATTTCATGTAAGTTTAATATGATTAAAATTTAGCACGTAAATTTGTATTTTAATGGGTCACGTTGTACTTTGACTTTTATTACATTTATAATGAACAAATTATATGCTATAAGTGCGTCTACTTGAATCATAGACTTTAAACTGTAATAATCTAGACACTCTTTTATGTAAAATGTTATTTACTAGAAGAAATTCTATCATTTGTAATTTTGAATTTACTTCAAAACCATATTACATAACATATGTCTTCAAATTTAGAGGCTGTAATTGTTTTTCTGTTGATAAAAAAACTACAGTAAAATAAACTAAAAGTTTCACGATGTCAGAAGACGTCAGTTTTGAACAGCCATTCCTTGACCTGATTAGTAATAACTTTATTCTTAATTGTTAACTATAGCTACAATACATTTGGGGCACAGCAGAATATGATGCCCCTTCCATATCTGTCACGTTATTGGTGCATGAGATAAATGTAATGTAACCTCTGCTATAAAAGTAGTAATATTGTAACATTATTAGTAATACAAGGCTATTAATTGAGATTAAATAGGATTAGTTTTAAATATTATTTTGCTAGGCGCTATCAGCGTTTAAAGCCATGCCTAAGCCAGTTCAGTATTACAGTTTATGTTCCATTTTTCTACAGTACATTTCCGGCACAACATAATACATTCCCGTTCATGGCTCTTAAGGTATCATTAAATGTTACGGATGTGGTTTTAATATCTCTCATAAAAGTTACGATGTTGCTACAATATCGCCTAGGCAATTTCTGCTGAATTGTGTTTCATCCTTTATTGTGATGTCTTTTCATAAATAATATGACTAATTTTCATTACGCTGGGTTTGTTTACTTTGTGTATTTAATTTTTAAGACCGGATTGATTAGTGTTGTAGATATGACGTGTATTCCAAATTGTACGAGCAATGAAATGATTTTGGAAAGCATAATAGAATTGTTAAAGTAAAGATTAAATGGATAATGTGTGTAATAACAATATCAACATATTAATGAGGTTATGTAATTTTTTAATCTCCCCTTATCGATTCAAAATTACGCGCTACATTTAGACTCTTTAACTTAACTAGTTAAAAAAATAATATTTTTTAGGAAAAATATAAAATAGTGGCCAGCGGCTAAACGAAACATTTTGTCCTATGTTTCTCTGACCTTTTGAAATTATGAGTATTATCATCCAAGGAAGTTTGTGAGACCCGTTTGTGAATCCTCTGTGTGTATGTATATACACAAACTAAAACCACCTTTATAAGCAAGATGTATGAGAATCTCAAACAATAGAAATGTAGGAGTTAAACTGCAACTGAAGTCCTCAATCTGTAGTTTTTTGTAATATGTTCTTACATGAATATCAGATCTCAATTCGTTCAACAGCAATATCTTTACTGAACTGGAGTCAAGATTGTTCGCTATAGGCCTAATAATGCTCCCTTGTTGTCCCTCTTATAATAGTGATCAGTTGAAAAATAATTTACATGCTTGCCATTAAAAGTTTAATTGTCTCTGATCGTCAGCTATATTTTAATGAATAAAGTATACTATTTACGTGTTCATTATAGGTATATTAAGCGAACACCTCAGAATTATCAAGCATTTTGTGTGAAAATAATACGTTACAGAACATTTAATAACGAATTTATATCAATCAAAATCACTAAAAACGTTTTTATATTATCATGTTAGTGTATAACGAATAATAATATGACAATCGTATTATGTAGTGTATAACGAAATTTTGAAATCGTATTAAATAAAGATTTCATTAATGATTATCTGAGGTATATAAAATTTGCACTGCGATGTTAAGGAAAATATAATTGTATAGATATCTTTCACACAAGGTTATCGATGTCATACGAGCTTTCAAAATGTGACATATTAGCAACTAATCTTTGCTTACACATTGAAAGGAAAATACGTGTAATAACAGGTTCAAAAGTCAGAAATTTTATGTCATCACAATCTTAACTTTAGTATTCTTTCCTCAATTAAAAAATATTTATTATTTTAACACTGCACTGACAGCTAATATGATAAAAATAAATACGAAGGCAAGTATAATTATAATATATAATTATAAAGAATTCATCTGTAGCCTTTTTAATTTGGCATGACATTTAATTACTACATGAAAAAGAATGTACTACTTTTATGATGGCACATACATAATCCTGCTGAATGGTTTTTCATGATTTATATATATATTTGATGCCCCACCGCCTATCTTTCCGCGGGACATCTGGAATATAAAGTGAGATATAGAATGAAAATTGTGCATGCTACTTTACTTATATAAGTTTGTTTTGTAACTAGTGTATTTTGCGTACTCCTCCCCTATAATAATTCAGTAACCTGTAATATTCTGAATATTAAATGAAAAAGTCAAACTATAAAACTGCTTGCTCTTTCAGGGCTCCAACCATGACCTCTCACTTAGTGGAGAAGAATTCAAACCGTTAGACAAATGATCTTCTCTTTTGTATATGGTACTTTATATCAATGCTTTGTTTTAATTACTATATAAATCAGTTAACTGTTACTTAAAATAAATAACCTTTAAGTAAGCCAATTCAAAGAATGAAGTTTAATGACTAATGCGGGGTAAAATTGTAGTCTTAATATTATTTTAAAATGGAATTGTATATGTATTAAATAGTATTAATTATAACGATGAGTATTTTTAGTTTATATATGTAGGAAATCATAACATAAAACATTAGGACGGGAAAAAACAGTTTAAATGGCCTTTATATAAGATATGTGAAGTGTAAGCAAGTGAAAGACTGCCATAACGTATAGAAGAAGTTTGCCTTTTGACGAGAGTCTAAAATTTGATTCTGTTTAACTCATATAGTTGACATTTATGTTGAATCATATTGATAGCTATTTTTAAAAAGTTGAAGATAAAAAATGGCAAAACATTTTATGATACTTATTTGACTATATAATTTATTGATATAAAAATTATTCAACGTAATTAATTCGTATCTATACTGTTTATAACAATATTTATTAAATATTTAATATTTTGCCTATTAAGAATATATAATGTACACACACACACGCGCGCGCGCGTGTATGTGTGGGTGTGAATGTATATATAAAATAATTAGGTTAAACTAGATCAGAACATCGTATTATTTATAACTGTTAATGTACATTATATTACTTTAACATTACCATTAAAGATACATTTATCTTCTTCTAGTTCCAATAAAAGGATCACAATAAGAAGGCTTTAATTATCTCCAGTTAACTGACAAGAATATGAAAGAAGGGGTTATATAAGTAAAATATTGAAGGACATAGTGATATTGAAAAAATGCAAGAATTAAGGGTAAAAATCTCACTTTTTGTAGTGGAAGCCATCACTTTCGTTCAAATTTTAATCTCCACTGCAATTTATTAATCATATCAAAATATTTATACTAATCTGGATCTGTATTCTGATAAAAATTACCGTATGAAAACTTATCGTATTAAAAATAACATTTTAGTTTAGTATAAAAAACCTTATGATTCTTTAAAACCTTATATAATTTAGCCTCTAATAAATATGTTCAAAGTTTATTAAGAATAAACAATTTTTAGTATGAATTTTGCAGCTAGAGTTGGTTTTTTAGTTCGTTATAAAATACGCGGTGTTGCGTAAAATGTTACATTTGGTACAATATTGAATTATGCAAGAAAAATTACACTTGTAATGTAGTAAAAAATAAAACATAGATAAATACTGCTGTAACCTTTCCTGTAAATTTGGTAAATTTTTAAATACAGTAATGTTAGAGCTTGGATTGAATCATTTATTGTAATAAATGTATGCTTTTAATATTTATAAGTGTTTTCGTTTTCTTGTTGGCATCATACTTATGCACAAACCTCTTTTAATATTTTCTTCTAACGCTCAGTCAAATCTCATTCATAGACATGCACTATTATCGTCCACGGTTTTAGCAATATATAAATCAATCTGAATGAAAATTTTCAAATTTATAGGTTAATTCGTTTTTGTGTAAAAACAGTTAAACTGACAGGCAGATGTAAATGTGTTTACTAATACTCAGCAAACGCTTTTATTATATTGTATGTTAATTTTAATATATTTATTTCCATTACTCATACCTAAATATGTATTATAAGGAAAGCATTTGTTGATAATTAAAACATACATAGCTCACAGTACCTTCACAAGGCCCTCAATAACAGTAAAGTCCCAGATAGAGTAATGTAAAGGACGTTTGTGGTCCCACCCAAACATGTAACTGTACACACAGCTCTCGCAACTTACACAGAACTACGCCCCTTGCTTTGACATGTTCCACTGTGAACGTCGATACGTTACCATGCCGATGTACGGTTAGGTATTCAAATCCTGTTATGATTAGTAGGTCTACTCATGTTTGTCTATCAATATCTAGAGTTAGTTCTTTAATGAAACGTGATATTAAAAAAGTGTACAGTTCACTTGGCAGACGTCTACTGCATCTGTTGCAATGTGTGAACAAGCAACTTTAAATTTATGGAACTTCACGATTACGTCTGCAATATACTTAACTTATCTTTGCGAAACTTGGTTTTGGACGTTTTAAAAGGAAATAGAAGGTCAATATCGTTGTAGAGACCTATCGGACTACCTGGTTTGCACTTGTGTTAAAAATTAAATAATTATGCTTTTTAAATATCAATACCTTTATTTTCCTTTGTTATTTGGATTTCTGCTAACAAGCACATGAATGGTTTAAACTACATTATTCTTATATATATTTTCCAGACCGTCTACTGGTATACCAGGAATGCAGTTATGCAGTTATAAACCAGCACACGAACTCTCTTTTCAACTTTCCTGTTCATCCCCAGTTCCACATAATTTATTCATTCAAACAGTAAGTTTGATCCAAATGATAAGAACGCTAGTGCAATTTTCTATTTTGCTTTGATTAAAATGTGTTTTTTCTGTTTTTCAGAAGGATTAGTATGAAAATGACAAGTAAAGACTACCCAGTTTTTCCTATAATACCTGATATTTTCAAAATAAATGTATAAGTGATAATTATATGAATAATGGGCAGGAATATTTAACCTAAATGCACTGTCAGCATAGAAATTATAGTACTTAGCCTACTACTGATATTTAAATAACTTATAGCAGCATCTATAGACCGATAAAAATCAAATTATTTTACAGTTTTTACTACAAAATTTCACGTTTTTGTTTTAAGAAATCAATGCTCCTTTTTTCCAACTTCTGGCATCAATATTCATTAAATCAGTAGGGATACAAACAATCATTTAAAATGGATTCATTTAATCTTTCAGTAACAAATTATATTATCTGATGATTAAGATGAAAATAGATATCTGATACCCAAAAAGAGAGAATTGGAAATCAATGTACAGTTAGCGAAGGTGAGATAAATAATTTCAAAAATATAGTGAGAAATTTCCTAGTTACTATAATAAATTTGCACCAGTATCTCTGCAAAATACTTAAACAGCTATTAAATAATAAAAAATAGAATATTTAGAAACTTTTGGTGCTGAGTAAACGCTAATATTAATCTGGTTATAAATCACATCGAAAGACCGATGAAATGTTACTGACTCCTACGCTGATAACACTTACGCTACATTTCTATCTAATATTCTGTATATTGTTATTCATTACAAACTAGAATGCATGGTATACCATCATGTGTCCTTAAAAATTTAAAATATTGCAAATGCATAGTACATATAGGAAATAAAATCAATGTTAATTTATTTATTACTTGTAATTTTACTTAAAAATTACAAAATTACTGAATTACTAATTTATGAATTAGATAATGGGTTTGTTTGGCTGATGAAACAGTTGACAGAGGATGAATTTCTGCCTCAACTTATGACTACCCAAGCTTTTACCTCCTTCATTGGGCAGTTAAAATTAAAAAGGAATGTGCGTGAGATCAGCAGATTATTTGAATAAATACTCATATAATTACACTAATTAGAATAATGACATAAATTAAATTAAATAACAGCAATTGTTGTCCTAATGTACATGATGAATTAAATCTCTTTTGTGAAGGAAATTGTGCTTTGTTATCACAAGAAATTTCGTGTGAGGTCTTATGTACAAAGAGGATTAATAGATTCAACATTGTTTGTGCCTAACCAGTAACAAACAGCAAAAAGCTGCAAACTTTCTAAAAGAAACTCTAAAGGGAGAATAGATTAATTGCGATTAACTATTCTGTGAGCAAAAGTGTAGTGTTAAACATATTCATACAAAGCAAGCAAATATGTACACATACTCCGAAATGACATAATTTATGTGTAACAATATATATATAGTATGCTATGTAAAATAATAAATGTGAAAACAGTTTTATAAGACACACACGCGAAAGAAAATTGCTTCCTATTCTTTCCTATTTTAAACAGGAACATTTTGTATAAGAGATTAACAACAACCCTAAATTTTTGTTACTTCGGCAACTGCCAGCAAAACTTGATATATCACCCTCACTTACCAACGTTCATATTAGCATGGAGGAAATATAAATAATATCAATTTTTTAGTCCTATTGACATCAACTATCAAATTTATGTTTCATATTTTAACTTTAATTTCAGCACTTGATACAATATAAAATATAATATAATATATACAAGTAACTGTTTTAATAAAATATTCTAATATTTTCACGTTTTTAAATTGAAAACAACATTTAAAGTAGTCGTACCTTTTCACTGGCAAGAATAATGTAAGTACTGTACTGTACTGTAAGTTAAGACTTGGTGAAACACCAATATATGGCACACAATGGAAAATTAACTGAATACAAAAATGGGAGGCTAAAATAAGAATCTTGTGCCCAGTGAACCAAGCAGAGGTTATAGTGAGAGCCAAAAGAACCTCTTCCAATAAATCTCGGAAAGTAATCTGATCATTTTATAATATCGTAAGAATTTTAAATTCTCATCCTTTTTGTGTAAAATATTCATCACTATTTTCAATATATGCAGACATTAACCAATGGGCATTTTCCACACGTAATATTAGTCTTATTATGACTTTAAACAAGTTACGAATATTAATAATAGAACTATTACTTTCTTTGCTTACAAATTTATATTATTTTAAGTGGATAGCCTAAGTTTAAATGTTTATTGGAAATACCTAAACTGAGTTGTTAATAATACATTTTAAAAATCCAGTTTATTGTGACTAAGTTCACGGTCTTGAGTGTATTTTCATTCCCATAAAATTGTTTGCTTTTGACCATATTATGAACAATAAACTGCACAATAAACCATTTCGTGATAGTAGAATGTAGTGAGGATTAAGCATATAACATTATAAACGCATATTACAAAGTTAACTTGTTTGGTTTGCGTATTGTTTCAATAATCAGTCTTAGCCTCCAATAATATTGTCAAATTTACTAAATGATAAAAGGATTTCTATTATGTTTTGTTGATTGGAATAAGTTGAGAAAAATATTGTAGACAGAGCATAGATCTCGTAAATATAAAAATTATATATTTAAAAACTCATGATTTATAGGTTTTTTACTGGAACTCACTTTATCTCTAATCTGATAAATACAAAACTATTATCGATTTAGGAGTGATTTTTATAGTAAATTACATCTGGTACATTAAATATGACTAATCATAACAAGAGTATTACGCTAATTAAAGAAGGTTTAAACCGAAAGGAAATTCCGTTTGTAATATTAGTTGATGAATAATGTTACTTCTTTTAAAATTAAATCTATTTACCTATTTCATATAATTCGAAAGGTCCCATGATTTACAAGAGAATGGGGCATAACGTGTATTTACTGAAAATAACGAACAAGAGCGATACCTGTAAGATTTGCACCAGCGTCCTTTACAGAGTTTAACTACTAAAAATGACGAACAACAAGAGGAAGGTCTGCATTATTAGCGGAAGCGTGCGGCTCAACGCGTATTACATTTCCCTGAAAACGGGTTTCTATTCGCTAAATAGAAGTCCTTTTGGTAACTGCTGTATGCGAAAAAGGAATTTTAATGGAGCAACTAAAACTTTCAAATAAATTATTACGTCTTTTTTAACCCGTCACTCATATTGAAAAGTTTCATAAAAAAATTAAAAAAAAAACATAAACATACCTTTTTCTCTAGCGTCCTTTAAGACAGAATATGACAGAAAAATAAATTGCCATTGCATATGTAGTTTTATCGTTTGCTTACAATTAGTATATCATACAATGAATCGAAAAATATTATTAATCGGAAGAGATTCCAAGCTATGCCCGGTTTCCTGATATTTGTCATTTTAAAAAGATTTAGTTATACACATAGCTCTGGATATAATTTTTAATAGACTTCAGCAACAGCCCATGTCGGCCAGAGTGAATTAAACCCATTTTAGTCGCTACCCAAATACGAAACTCAGTATTTCACACAACATATTTCACACCGCTCCTTAATTAGATATATTTATTAGCAAATTGTTGAATGTTGGTTTTATCGGTAACCATGTTACAAAACAAAAAATAAGTAAATAAAAATAATTTTCTTAGGAATCTTTCTATAAAACAAAAATTAACTAAACACAACATAAATAGTTAAATAATATTACTCCAGTTGTAGATCTCAAACTGTTGTACAATAAGTTATGGAAAACAATATTAGTTTGTGGTATACGTAGTTAAAAGTTTTGCTTATTATGCAAGTGCATGACCAACATTTTAGATTTAGTCGCTTATTTCCTCATTTCTGGAATTCTCATTTAGATATCATGGTAAAACATTAAAATAAATGTTTCTTTCTCTATCCAGCCAAATTAAAGAGGACTATGCCGAATATCAAATTTATTACTTCTTACAAAATTATCATAATACTTAAAATTTACTTTCACAAATTATAATGCACTTAGACAACACAATATGAGTTTTATCAGAACCAGACAACTACCAATAAGATCCCGGAATTTAACGAGCATGGACTACTAGTTATAGGGAAGGTTAGAGTACTGGTTTTAGGTACCAATGACTCCAGAGAGGACATATTGCAACAAATCAGGGCTGATATTGTTAGTAAAGGAGAAAATATTATAAGTTCTGTTCGAAGTTGTAAACCTGTTTTGAAAGAACGGAAAACATTTCGAAGACATTAATAATAAGGTTAGGTAAATAGCATAATTTTTGGGCAGAAATATTTCAAAGCTAGATAAACGTAGGAATTATAATTACTTAAGTTAAAGAACGTAATGGAGAGACAGTTTGAAAAAAGATATAAAATAATTAAGTAGTTACTCAGAACTTAGGTAAAAAGAGGAATTCAGGCGAAGTAATGTTAGAAAACGTCACGAAATTATGTAATATGGGACCGTTTTTCAACGATCCAAGGTAAAGCAAACTTCCGTTAAAATGTTTTATTAAACTGAGCTAATATTAGATTTAATAAAAGTCATAACTTATGAGTTTCTTTATTTAACGGGTTTGAATTATACGATATTGGATCTAATAATAACTATTATAAATGCACTGACACGAGACAACCATAACATATTTGTAGGAAGAGTATTTATTTAATAAATTAGGGTAAAATTTGTAATTAATTAAATTTCTAATAAGTTATAAATAAGCCAAAAATATAAAACAGTGAATTATTGAAATTTTAGTCCCCCCTGTGTACAAGAAGGAAATTAAAGTTAAACACTTTTCATAGTGTTAAATGATTAATCCACGACCCATACACCCTACAATTACATTTGTGGGCTGGAATATAAATAAATAAATAAATAAATATATATATATATATATATATATATATATATATATATATATATATATAT
The DNA here is from genome assembly GCF_021130785.1 of Homalodisca vitripennis. NCBI lineage: Eukaryota > Metazoa > Arthropoda > Insecta > Hemiptera > Cicadellidae > Homalodisca > Homalodisca vitripennis. Next base: position 79,284,365 of record NC_060212.1, on the reverse strand, counting down.
ATATATATAATTTATTTCAATAAACATTGAATCGCAAAAAGTACTTGCTCCGCCGGGACTCGAACCCGGATCTCTCACTTGCCGGGTGAATGTGCTACCATTACACCACAGAGCCCTCACTTTTTACGATTCAATTATTTTGTATTTGGCCGTTTCTTTCACATATGTGTTTAAATAACCAAACTAACATATGATCGGAAGACCAAATACCTGTCAAATGACTTCTGTTTACATTCATTAAATTTGTATAAATGGCAATAGCCGAATTTAATTTATTTCAATAAACATTGAATCGCAAAAAGTACTTGCTCCGCCGGGACTCGAACCCGGATCTCTCACTTGCCGGGTGAATGTGCTACCATTACACCACAGAGCCCTCACTTTTTACGATTCAATTATTTTGTATTTGGCCGTTTCTTTCACATATGTGTTTAAATAACCAAACTAACATATGATCGGAAGACCAAATACCTGTCAAATGACTTCTGTTTACATTCATTAAATTTGTATAAATGGCAATAGCCGAATTTAATTTATTTCAATAAACATTGAATCGCAAAAAGTACTTGCTCCGCCGGGACTCGAACCCGGATCTCTCACTTGCCGGGTGAATGTGCTACCATTACACCACAGAGCCCTCACTTTTTACGATTCAATTATTTTGTATTTGGCCGTTTCTTTCACATATGTGTTTAAATAACCAAACTAACATATGATCGGAAGACCAAATACCTGTCAAATGACTTCTGTTTACATTCATTAAATTTGTATAAATGGCAATAGCCGAATTTAATTTATTTCAATAAACATTGAATCGCAAAAAGTACTTGCTCCGCCGGGACTCGAACCCGGATCTCTCACTTGCCGGGTGAATGTGCTACCATTACACCACAGAGCCCTCACTTTTTACGATTCAATTATTTTGTATTTGGCCGTTTCTTTCACATATGTGTTTAAATAACCAAACTAACATATGATCGGAAGACCAAATACCTGTCAAATGACTTCTGTTTACATTCATTAAATTTGTATAAATGGCAATAGCCGAATTTAATTTATTTCAATAAACATTGAATCGCAAAAAGTACTTGCTCCGCCGGGACTCGAACCCGGATCTCTCACTTGCCGGGTGAATGTGCTACCATTACACCACAGAGCCCTCACTTTTTACGATTCAATTATTTTGTATTTGGCCGTTTCTTTCACATATGTGTTTAAATAACCAAACTAACATATGATCGGAAGACCAAATACCTGTCAAATGACTTCTGTTTACATTCATTAAATTTGTATAAATGGCAATAGCCGAATTTAATTTATTTCAATAAACATTGAATCGCAAAAAGTACTTGCTCCGCCGGGACTCGAACCCGGATCTCTCACTTGCCGGGTGAATGTGCTACCATTACACCACAGAGCCCTCACTTTTTACGATTCAATTATTTTGTATTTGGCCGTTTCTTTCACATATGTGTTTAAATAACCAAACTAACATATGATCGGAAGACCAAATACCTGTCAAATGACTTCTGTTTACATTCATTAAATTTGTATAAATGGCAATAGCCGAATTTAATTTATTTCAATAAACATTGAATCGCAAAAAGTACTTGCTCCGCCGGGACTCGAACCCGGATCTCTCACTTGCCGGGTGAATGTGCTACCATTACACCACAGAGCCCTCACTTTTTACGATTCAATTATTTTGTATTTGGCCGTTTCTTTCACATATGTGTTTAAATAACCAAAACTAACATATGATCGGAAGACCAAAATACCTGTCAAATGACTTCTGTTTACATTCATTAAATTTGTATAAATGGCAATAGCCGAATTTAATTTATTTCAATAAACATTGAATCGCAAAAAGTACTTGCTCCGCCGGGACTCGAACCCGGATCTCTCACTTGCCGGGTGAATGTGCTACCATTACACCACAGAGCCCTCACTTTTTACGATTCAATTATTTTGTATTTGGCCGTTTCTTTCACATATGTGTTTAAATAACCAAACTAACATATGATCGGAAGACCAAATACCTGTCAAATGACTTCTGTTTACATTCATTAAATTTGTATAAATGGCAATAGCCGAATTTAATTTATTTCAATAAACATTGAATCGCAAAAAGTACTTGCTCCGCCGGGACTCGAACCCGGATCTCTCACTTGCCGGGTGAATGTGCTACCATTACACCACAGAGCCCTCACTTTTTACGATTCAATTATTTTGTATTTTGGCCGTTTCTTTCACATATGTGTTTAAATAACCAAACTAACATATGATCGGAAGACCAAATACCTGTCAAATGACTTCTGTTTACATTCATTAAATTTGTATAAATGGCAATAGCCGAATTTAATTTATTTCAATAAACATTGAATCGCAAAAAGTACTTGCTCCGCCGGGACTCGAACCCGGATCTCTCACTTGCCGGGTGAATGTGCTACCATTACACCACAGAGCCCTCACTTTTTACGATTCAATTATTTTGTATTTGGCCGTTTCTTTCACATATGTGTTTAAATAACCAAACTAACATATGATCGGAAGACCAAATACCTGTCAAATGACTTCTGTTTACATTCATTAAATTTGTATAAATGGCAATAGCCGAATTTAATTTATTTCAATAAACATTGAATCGCAAAAAGTACTTGCTCCGCCGGGACTCGAACCCGGATCTCTCACTTGCCGGGTGAATGTGCTACCATTACACCACAGAGCCCTCACTTTTTACGATTCAATTATTTTGTATTTGGCCGTTTCTTTCACATATGTGTTTAAATAACCAAACTAACATATGATCGGAAGACCAAATACCTGTCAAATGACTTCTGTTTACATTCATTAAATTTGTATAAATGGCAATAGCCGAATTTAATTTATTTCAATAAACATTGAATCGCAAAAAGTACTTGCTCCGCCGGGACTCGAACCCGGATCTCTCACTTGCCGGGTGAATGTGCTACCATTACACCACAGAGCCCTCACTTTTTACGATTCAATTATTTTGTATTTGGCCGTTTCTTTCACATATGTGTTTAAATAACCAAACTAACATATGATCGGAAGACCAAATACCTGTCAAATGACTTCTGTTTACATTCATTAAATTTGTATAAATGGCAATAGCCGAATTTAATTTATTTCAATAAACATTGAATCGCAAAAAGTACTTGCTCCGCCGGGACTCGAACCCGGATCTCTCACTTGCCGGGTGAATGTGCTACCATTACACCACAGAGCCCTCACTTTTTACGATTCAATTATTTTGTATTTGGCCGTTTCTTTCACATATGTGTTTAAATAACCAAACTAACATATGATCGGAAGACCAAATACCTGTCAAATGACTTCTGTTTACATTCATTAAATTTGTATAAATGGCAATAGCCGAATTTAATTTATTTCAATAAACATTGAATCGCAAAAAGTACTTGCTCCGCCGGGACTCGAACCCGGATCTCTCACTTGCCGGGTGAATGTGCTACCATTACACCACAGAGCCCTCACTTTTTACGATTCAATTATTTTGTATTTGGCCGTTTCTTTCACATATGTGTTTAAATAACCAAACTAACATATGATCGGAAGACCAAATACCTGTCAAATGACTTCTGTTTACATTCATTAAATTTGTATAAATGGCAATAGCCGAATTTAATTTATTTCAATAAACATTGAATCGCAAAAAGTACTTGCTCCGCCGGGACTCGAACCCGGATCTCTCACTTGCCGGGTGAATGTGCTACCATTACACCACAGAGCCCTCACTTTTTACGATTCAATTATTTTGTATTTGGCCGTTTCTTTCACATATGTGTTTAAATAACCAAACTAACATATGATCGGAAGACCAAATACCTGTCAAATGACTTCTGTTTACATTCATTAAATTTGTATAAATGGCAATAGCCGAATTTAATTTATTTCAATAAACATTGAATCGCAAAAAGTACTTGCTCCGCCGGGACTCGAACCCGGATCTCTCACTTGCCGGGTGAATGTGCTACCATTACACCACAGAGCCCTCACTTTTTACGATTCAATTATTTTGTATTTGGCCGTTTCTTTCACATATGTGTTTAAATAACCAAACTAACATATGATCGGAAGACCAAATACCTGTCAAATGACTTCTGTTTACATTCATTAAATTTGTATAAATGGCAATAGCCGAATTTAATTTATTTCAATAAACATTGAATCGCAAAAAGTACTTGCTCCGCCGGGACTCGAACCCGGATCTCTCACTTGCCGGGTGAATGTGCTACCATTACACCACAGAGCCCTCACTTTTTACGATTCAATTATTTTGTATTTGGCCGTTTCTTTCACATATGTGTTTAAATAACCAAACTAACATATGATCGGAAGACCAAATACCTGTCAAATGACTTCTGTTTACATTCATTAAATTTGTATAAATGGCAATAGCCGAATTTAATTTATTTCAATAAACATTGAATCGCAAAAAGTACTTGCTCCGCCGGGACTCGAACCCGGATCTCTCACTTGCCGGGTGAATGTGCTACCATTACACCACAGAGCCCTCACTTTTTACGATTCAATTATTTTGTATTTGGCCGTTTCTTTCACATATGTGTTTAAATAACCAAACTAACATATGATCGGAAGACCAAATACCTGTCAAATGACTTCTGTTTACATTCATTAAATTTGTATAAATGGCAATAGCCGAATTTAATTTATTTCAATAAACATTGAATCGCAAAAAGTACTTGCTCCGCCGGGACTCGAACCCGGATCTCTCACTTGCCGGGTGAATGTGCTACCATTACACCACAGAGCCCTCACTTTTTACGATTCAATTATTTTGTATTTGGCCGTTTCTTTCACATATGTGTTTAAATAACCAAACTAACATATGATCGGAAGACCAAATACCTGTCAAATGACTTCTGTTTACATTCATTAAATTTGTATAAATGGCAATAGCCGAATTTAATTTATTTCAATAAACATTGAATCGCAAAAAGTACTTGCTCCGCCGGGACTCGAACCCGGATCTCTCACTTGCCGGGTGAATGTGCTACCATTACACCACAGAGCCCTCACTTTTTACGATTCAATTATTTTGTATTTGGCCGTTTCTTTCACATATGTGTTTAAATAACCAAACTAACATATGATCGGAAGACCAAATACCTGTCAAATGACTTCTGTTTACATTCATTAAATTTGTATAAATGGCAATAGCCGAATTTAATTTATTTCAATAAACATTGAATCGCAAAAAGTACTTGCTCCGCCGGGACTCGAACCCGGATCTCTCACTTGCCGGGTGAATGTGCTACCATTACACCACAGAGCCCTCACTTTTTACGATTCAATTATTTTGTATTTGGCCGTTTCTTTCACATATGTGTTTAAATAACCAAACTAACATATGATCGGAAGACCAAATACCTGTCAAATGACTTCTGTTTACATTCATTAAATTTGTATAAATGGCAATAGCCGAATTTAATTTATTTCAATAAACATTGAATCGCAAAAAGTACTTGCTCCGCCGGGACTCGAACCCGGATCTCTCACTTGCCGGGTGAATGTGCTACCATTACACCACAGAGCCCTCACTTTTTACGATTCAATTATTTTGTATTTGGCCGTTTCTTTCACATATGTGTTTAAATAACCAAACTAACATATGATCGGAAGACCAAATACCTGTCAAATGACTTCTGTTTACATTCATTAAATTTGTATAAATGGCAATAGCCGAATTTAATTTATTTCAATAAACATTGAATCGCAAAAAGTACTTGCTCCGCCGGGACTCGAACCCGGATCTCTCACTTGCCGGGTGAATGTGCTACCATTACACCACAGAGCCCTCACTTTTTACGATTCAATTATTTTGTATTTGGCCGTTTCTTTCACATATGTGTTTAAATAACCAAACTAACATATGATCGGAAGACCAAATACCTGTCAAATGACTTCTGTTTACATTCATTAAATTTGTATAAATGGCAATAGCCGAATTTAATTTATTTCAATAAACATTGAATCGCAAAAAGTACTTGCTCCGCCGGGACTCGAACCCGGATCTCTCACTTGCCGGGTGAATGTGCTACCATTACACCACAGAGCCCTCACTTTTTACGATTCAATTATTTTGTATTTGGCCGTTTCTTTCACATATGTGTTTAAATAACCAAACTAACATATGATCGGAAGACCAAATACCTGTCAAATGACTTCTGTTTACATTCATTAAATTTGTATAAATGGCAATAGCCGAATTTAATTTATTTCAATAAACATTGAATCGCAAAAAGTACTTGCTCCGCCGGGACTCGAACCCGGATCTCTCACTTGCCGGGTGAATGTGCTACCATTACACCACAGAGCCCTCACTTTTTACGATTCAATTATTTTGTATTTGGCCGTTTCTTTCACATATGTGTTTAAATAACCAAACTAACATATGATCGGAAGACCAAATACCTGTCAAATGACTTCTGTTTACATTCATTAAATTTGTATAAATGGCAATAGCCGAATTTAATTTATTTCAATAAACATTGAATCGCAAAAAGTACTTGCTCCGCCGGGACTCGAACCCGGATCTCTCACTTGCCGGGTGAATGTGCTACCATTACACCACAGAGCCCTCGCAACAAAGTATCATCGCTATGAACGTCTGCTGCCATTCAGTGAGTGTATGGCAACGAACTATACTACTGGAACGCGCACTGCCCATAAGCCACATGTTGTGTTTTCCGGTCGCACACAGCTGTGCATTACTGGTGTATCCATGGACTTGCAGGCGCTTAAAGTGGGCAACAACTCACCGAGTTGTGCGGCGATTAACGGAACGATACGGCATCACGCCTTTTCATGCCGAAACACAAATCATTGTTGTGATTTTTCATTGTTGGCAACTCTTCCTGTTTATTCCGTCAAGACGTCTGATCTGAGCAACTCAACTAGTTTGTTTTTCTTGTATTTGTCAATGTTATTAAAGTTTGTTATTTCGTGACATGGTGAAGAGTTGCTGTGCATACAACTGCACGTCCAGATGGACTAAAGACAGCCACATTTCTTTTCACAAGTAAGTTCTTACTATATCAAACATGTCAATATTTATTTGCAACTTCCAAAATAGTAATTTTTACCAATATTATTTTCTGTATTGCCAAATTATTAACTGGGTTACCCAAATAATTAAATTACGGTAAGACTGTTAGTGAGTACATTAATAAGCTATCGTTTTTTAATCATGAACAATAATTGTATAGTTGAGTAAAACATGCTTATTACTCAATTATTTCATTCGCATTGATCCAAGATATCAATGTTGGTCGTTATAGCACTTATAAACGCATAAACTTATAAATCATTGCTAAAAACAATATCTACTGACCTAATCTACTTTATAATTATTGGATCTTTGGATGTGGATCTTGGCTACTGGTATTTTATTATTTGTTAATTTGTTTGTTTTAGCTTTCCATTGAAAGATGACAATTTACTAAAAAAGTGGATTAATGCGACAAATAGAAAAAATTTTAAGCCAACAAAACATACTGTTTTATGCAGTAAACATTTTACAGAAAATGATTACCATTTGATTTTGCCTGGCACACTAAGAAAATGTCTCAAAAGTGAAGCAGTTCCAAAAATTTTTCCATCTAATATGCAACAGCCATTGGAGAAACGAAGGAGGATTATTGTCAGAAAGAAGGCATCCATTGAGCTACCTAATGCTGAACTGCAATGTAAAGCTGGCACGTCTACTTCATCATCATCGGTAAGTGTAACGTTATCAATTGAGCTACTGTGAATAGACTATCGTCAGAGTTTAATTATGTTTGTAATTCCGTAAACTTCAAACAAATATATCAATTACATTTTAAAGTTCGACGTGGAATTTGTGTAGTAAAAGGAATTTCAACTTCATTTAACACGACTGTTGCTCTTAATATGGTTTAATTACAAAATAGTAGTGCCAGATTATAATTATATTTTTTGTGAAATTTCAATTATTGATTTTATTATTAAACTAGATAGTTCCCGAGGCAAAATTATTATTGGCCCTCGGTCCTACTTAAATTATTGTGCTGAGGTCGCAGATTTATTGCTACGGGACGATTGTTATTTGTAAATTTTATTCACTGTAGAGACTATTAAGTGTATTGTTTTGCAGATTGCGCTGCCGGTTGAACAAGACAATTCGCAATCACCATCGAATCCGGCTACTCAGGAATTAACAGCTCAACAAACGCCGGTAAGTTGATAAAAATAGACATTTATTGGATATTTCTCCAAACACAAAAACAACTCTAGTGTAATTTAATTGAATAACTTTTTTTCATTTTAGGTCAAACGGATTCGATCCAGATTGCCATCTCCCAGCAAAGTTCACCTGCGTCGGAAAGTTAAAGTTTTGCAGCAAAGATTAAATAGAAGAGACTGTAAAATAAAGTCAATGAAAGGTTTAATTTCAGTTTTGCGAAATAAATTAAATGCCCCAGATTCATTAATTTATATTTTGGAAAACAATTTTGCAGGGTGTCCCCTCGAGTTACTGGTAAATAATCTTAAAAACAAAGATAAAAGTAAAAATAAACATTGTTTTTCAGACAAGGTTAAAGAGTTTGCTCTGACAATCTACTTTTATTCACCAAAAGCTTATAGATATCTCAGGGCTTCACACTTAATATTACCAAACCCTGCGACACTAAGGAAATGGATCTCAAAATTTAATTGTAGCCCAGGGTTTTTGGAAGAAGTATTTATATATTTGAATCGTAATGCAAAAGAACATAATCACTTAAGAAATGTAAGTTTAATATTCGATGCGATGAGTATTAGGAAGCAGATATTATATGACGAGCAGTTGGGAAAAAACGTAGGATATGTAGATCTTGGAGGATTTAAAGTAGATAATGAAGAGGAAGTTGCAACAGAAGCTTTAGTTTTTCAAATTGTTTCATTGAGGGGCCATTTTAAATGTGTTATAGGATACTTTTTTGTAAATAAAAATTCATCAATTTTACTGTCGCAGCTAATTAAAGTGGCTATACTAAAACTGAGTGAAGTGGGCGTGAATGTTCAAAGTGTGACCTTTGACGGCACAAGCACCAATCTCAGTGCTTTAAAACATTTAGGTTGTAAATTCCCTGAAACACCATTTTTTAAACTTGATACCATTAATTATTATATTTGTGCTATTTTGGATCCTCCACACATGTTAAAACTTGCACGAAATGCTCTAGCAGATATGAAAATTATAGAATCTGAGTCAGGCAGGATTTGCTTTAAATATATAGAAGAACTTAACAACTTACAGAAAAAACTGGGTTTAAATATATGTAACAAATTATCAGACAAACATATTTTCTACAAAAACCGAAAAATGAATGTGAAGGTTGCAGCACAGACTCTAAGCTCCAGTGTAGCGGATGCTTTAGAATATTTGTATGTAAAACAACATCCACAGTTCATAAACTGTTTACCAACCGTTGAATTCATAAGAATAATTGATAATCTTTTTGATTATTTGAACAGTAGAGATCCATTCGGAAGCGGCTTTAAGGGTCCCATAAAATTAGAAAACAAGGAAAAAGATGACGAAATGTTAAAAAGAGCAGAAAATTATTTGTCCAAACTTAAAATTGGAGAACTATCGGTGTTGGACCATGCAAGGAAAACGTTTGCTTTAGGTTTTTTAAGTAATATCAAGAGTTTTTGTATTTTACGAGACAGATTGTTAGTTTTAGATGATTTTAAGTATTTGTTAGCTTATAAGTTTAGTCAAGACCATTTAGAATTATTTTTCTCCTGTGTCAGAAGTAGGGGTGGAAACAATAATAATCCAAATACTAAACAGTTTACTTGGGCAGTAAGACAACTGATGTTCCGAAATAGTGTCAGAGCTTCTGAGAATGCCAACTGCCTTGAATTTGACCCTAATTCACAACTCGGCCTTCTTGGGTTAGGTCATGATAAGTGTGATTTGGATTTGTCTTTGGATAATGAAATTGAGAGTGCCATGTATATTATGGAAAATTATGATAATTCTAGTTTTAAGGATGAAATTTTATACTATATTTGTGGCGTCATTGTAAGACGTATTGAAAAATGTATTAAATGTAACGATTGTAGTTCTGTACTCCATGCCAATGATTCTGATCCTAGAACACATTCACTTATTGATTTTAAGTCTAAGGGCAACTTAATTAGATCAAGCGATGATGTATTAAAAATTGTTAAATATTGTTATTTTCTCAAGTTATCTGAAACAAATGCGACCACTTCTGTACTGACATCGAGAGTTTGTAACCAGTTTACTGGTAGTGTTTTCAAGGGGCATTTATCTAATGATGAATTCACTGGAAGCCACGAGTTATTTTTAATTAAAACTGTGACTAAACTATTTTTTAAAATAATATCTCATCACATAGCAAAACAGAAAACTTTTGACATTACAAAAACATCCAACTTAGGAATAAGGCAAAAATTGGTCAAAATAATTTTATTTTCTAACACGTAGATTAAGTGTGTCATGTTTGTAAATTTTATCTAGTTTACTTTGAAATAAAATACTGTAAATAAAAAAGTTGTTTTTTTCATTTGCGAAATATTTTAATGTCTTTAATATTCGTTTCCGACTTTGTAAGAAAAATAAAAGTAAAAATCTCAGTTATTTTGATATTGTACAAAAATCAGTTTTTTTAACTAAAAATAAAAATCCACTGTAAAAAGCAGCTACTAACATTTGTAATAATAAATCAATTGTAGCATCTAACAATAATATTAAGTCTAGAAGGCGTTTTAAAGTGATGTTAGATCACTACTATAATGCCTGCCGTATGGGCTGAGTGAGTTCTTGCCCATTTCCAGCGCCTGCAAACTCGGAACGCAGCACAGGATTTCGGCTCGGTTTCTCCGGCCCAGAGCGCGTTCCATTATTATAATTCGTTGGTGTATGGTGGCTCTCAATCAGCTGATGGTTGGACACTAAAGTGCAGTTTTGTCCGTTCCCTCAAAGGTCATGCCCTCACCTCCCCCTACCCCTGTCTTGTTCCGCTCGCTCCCTGACCGTTAAGAAACCAGTTATATCGGTCAGGCTAGGCAAGGGATGAATCCCCCGCCCCTCTCCTTATCAAATATTTTAATAAAACAGCTGTTTTAATTTCAATATTACATTTGTAGAGAGCTTAACAGATTTTGTCTATTTTTCATGCGTTTTGTATGTAATTAAGGATTATTTTTTAAAGTTTGCGTTTGTCTATTATAGACTTATTTTACATCTTTCTCTTCGAAATTAAAGTTTCTACAAGTACCGTGAAAAAATATTTTGTGTTTATTGTACATTTAACATAGTAAATCTGCTTCAAACCTAAATGTAACTTGTTTTTCGGGACCAAGTTTCGCGTATTTCGTCACATATCTTAAAAATTACTGTAGCTACAGGTCTGGAAACGGTTTTATTCGATTTTTCAGTTCATTTTACATAAAGTACGCTAAATTGTACATCTTAATTAACAGCCAACAAATACCCGTAGGGCTTCGTTGCAGCAGGGGAACTGAAATTCAGACGAAATCTTTCACCCTGTATAACTTGGTAACTAAGCATTTTCGGACCTATGTTAATTAGACCTTTTTTTCTTATTTTGATGTGAGGAATCACGCCCTGACTTATGGGCACCTTTTTTCAGAACACCCTGTATATATATATATATATATATATATATATATATATATATATATATATATATATATATATATATATATATACATATACAGGGTGATTCAAAACTAAACGGCAATCTCTCGAGAGATTATTCTATAGCTAAAACCAAGTAAAAAAGTTCATATAACCATATGCCCGGAAACGCTTCGTTAGCGAGTTACGCCTAGCGAAAGATTTCGCCCGGATTTCTGAACCCTTGGTGAAGTCAGGCCGTATAAAAATGGTAAAGGTTGTTACAAAGATACAAATACGATTGTTTTTTATGTTTTTATATCTGACAAATTTATTAAAATTCGTCCCAGAGCTGTAAATGCAATACTTTCAGAGATATCTTACGTAAAACACAAGAATTGGTGCAAAGAAATGACACATTTTTGTGTTTAACGTAAGATTACTTCCATAAATGTTAAATAAAGGTCATTTTTTTCTTAAACATATTTGTAGAACATTTAATTATGAAAAGATTCATGTGAATTACTTAGGAAAAAAATTAATAATAGGTATTGAAATTTAGCTTTATTTAAAAATAAAACAGACGCACAAAAATGCATATTCTTATCTGCATAAAATACATTAACTAATGTTTAGGTTGTGAGTAACAGCTGATCATTTATTCTAGACTGAATTCTTCGTCAATAACGTTCTTCCACCAAGGGACAAGTTGCTCTTTTAGCAACGGTGCATTTTTTTGTCTCACTAGTGATGACTTGAATTTATTTCCGTCCTGCTCGTTATGCTCTAATTGCAAAATGATGGAAATTTTAACGAAAATTAGGTAACGGTCCAATAACTATTTCTCCCTATTACCATTGTCACTTGAGGGTCTCGTGGGACCTGTATCTTCTCGTCTTCTTAGTTATTGTCCTCTCACTCTCGCCCTAGTTATTTACTTGAAACATTTCATGCGTCAAAGGACCCTTTTGATTTATTGAAGTGGGTGTTTTTGAAAAGTGTAACTGTTTATTAATGAGGATACTAAGACCCTCTGCTTTATCCCTCATGTCCGCGGAAAATAAATCTATATTCTGATAACTATGAATTTACTCAATTTACATTCAGGTATTCACAGATTGTGATTACATTCTGACAATCGTTTAGTTGAGACGTGCAAACTAAATTTCTTTGGTGTGGAGCAGATGAAGATAACTCCGGCGAGTTTACAGTCGATAGTATGTAAACATTTAACGTCTTTCAACTTCTTAATTCTCACTTCATACCATAAATTTATTTTATTTAGTCCATTTTATAGATTTTTTTCCAAATCTTCTCGAATTCTAGTCTATTAGTCTACCGTTATCAAAATTCAATAAGTATTGAGGTGAACGTGGAAATACTACAATCACGATGATTACAGTAGAGTGGTATCAAAGTTGTGACTAATAATTTTAAAGATACATAAAAACACGATATACAATACTTGTTTTACCTCCTGTATTGGTACTTGACTGTAAATGAGTAGTATTAAACTGGTTTTGTGTAGTGAATCTATTTTTTCTAATTGAGTATACTAGTGCAACAGCCCTGTAAAATAAACTTCTAATCAAAGTTAAAACAACACTTAGTTTAGGGTACGATAAGCGGATCAGGTTCTTTATATCGAAGAATTTAATCGCCGATACCTAATATTCGCATCTCAAATCCTAGACTATCAATCGATATAAAGTATCTATAACTCTCAATAACAATCATATGTTTTAAATTAAAATTTATGAATCTAATATTTACAGTGATAAAACAAATTACTATAACCAAAATTAGGAAAACTGAAGACGACCATATTTTCTCCTCTCACAGTTACAGTTGTTTCTTTCCCACAAATTTCATATTGTGGGCTTTTCCGCACGATTACAACATGTTGAAGTCATGAAAAACATGTCTTATCATTTTCCAAAGCAATGTCGTGTAGTTTTCTAAAATTAAGTGTCATTTACAATATTCATATGTTACTTATATCAAATTGAAATGTTATATTAAGAGTGTTATTTGAAAGTGTTTACAGCTATTGATAGAGATTATTTAATTAATCGTTAAAAATAATTAATCAGTATTGACTGATTTTATCAATGGTTATGATTAAGTAATGCCGTTGGCCAATTTCCATAAATAAAAACCGGGTCCGCTTATCGTACAATATCCCAACACTTATTTCACAAATAAATAGACGTACAAACATACATGCGTAAAGAAACTTAACTCAAAAAAAAGGAATATCAAACTAAAATTAAGACTATACTTTTTATGTGTAGTTTGTTTTACGTGTAGGCCAGACAAGCCATTGCGTCTATCCTGAAACATAAAACATATATGTGCAGGTATCTATTATGTTTAACTTTCTTCTTCTGTGTTGAAAGATACATGGTGAAAAAAGTCTTTTGGCAAGGTCAGGAAGAATATAACATCATTATAATATTGTTAGACAAATAAGTAAGTATACTAATCGTTATTTAAATTCGTGTCAATAGAATTTATTTCACGTTCAATAAAAACAATATAATTTGATAATATGATGAAGTAACATTACAAAGTCACCAAACCACTACATAATAGTAATGAATTTCATTGTGTTAGTGGTTATTGATATTTTACCGACATTGAAACAAAACCAAGTTCAAGCCACATTTAACTAGCCTAATGAGATAGCATTATGTACAATTACCATCCTTGTTTATGTTTAACGTGTATTTTAAATTAAAGTACGATATTTTTTGCACTTGCATATAATCATCTGTTTACATTCCTAGTCATAATATTTTATAAACCCTTAAAAGTTACTCCTTTGTTGCCATAGTTTTGTTATAATAAAGCAGAGAACTTCAGACGTTTCCATAGTTTTGTTATAATAAAGCCATATTCTGACTTTTAGATCTAGTGTGTAAATTGGTTGAATAAACATTTCAGTGCTATGAAAAATGTAAATAAATCATTGGTAAGATTTTTTACTTATTACATGAATTCTGTAACGTTTTTTACTGAGAAGTTCCAGCTACTATAAATATAAAACTAAATTACCCTTAGACAATGTTTTAATTTCCTATTATAACAAATATAATTTTATTCTAATCATAAGAAACATTTTGGTTCTTGAATTATATGATTTCCATACAAACCAGAAGCCTGGGTAAAACGTTATTGATTGTTATTGTAATTTATATGGGAATTTGCCTTTTCCTAGAGTCTTTACAATTAATTATTAACTGAAAAGGATTATAGACCTGAAGTCTTGAAGGACTGGATAATATGTAAAAACTCTTTATACATTATTATTTTTAGGTGAGATGCACCTTATACTATCATCTTATCAATGGGAGGAGATTTCCATGCCATATACAAGGCTCTCTTATTTCATAATTTTTACATTACAAAATAGAGATTTTCATATCTAAATTGACTTATTTATCATACGACTAGGTATATCTTCAATACATCAATAAAACATGGATAGGAAAATATAGTATTGGAATAGTTTAAAATAATTTAATTGGGTAATTTATTTACTACACTCAAATTAAAATGTTTGTTTGATAATTTACAGATAATCTGGGTGTTATATATCATTTAACTACAAATTACGTGTAATTAGCTTCTTTTAAATACCTTAAAGAGATTTTATATAACGAACTATATAAAATGGAGAGTTTAAGATAGAAATAGATTTACTTATAAGAGAACTTAACCCTTGAACACAACTAAAACATGAATAATTATTTATAACACTGGAGTATGTAAAAATAGTTTACTTAAGTAATTTATTTTCTATACCAATGTTTAAATAGCTTATATACATACGCATTCTCTTATTACTTGACAATTTACATATATTTATCGTTTAGAGAATCTAACTATGCAGAGAATTTTGCTATATTTATAAAATAGTAAAATAAAGAGAATAAGACTAAATTGATATACTTATAACAGAACTCGGAAAAAATAATCCTTAAAAAACAGTTAAAGTATGTCCATTGTAAATGTGTCTCTCTAATTAATAATTTGGTTTTATCTCTTTTAGCGTAAATAATTGTTCACTAGAAGTTAAATGCTAGAATGTACAATTAAGCCTGACCTTCTTACAAGCCGGCGTAGCTGAAATAGTTCCCATTATTCATGATGAATCTGCAAAGGAATTCCTTCTTGTGGTGACACCAATTCTCCACACATACTCACCCTAAATGTCTATCATTCCAGGCGTCACCGTACAGAGGACGTTATTGGTTTGTACGGGTTTCTCCACTTCGTTTCATTGTAAATAATATCAAGTATATAATATATTTAGAGGGTTATAACTACACAAATATCATGTGTAATAATATGTCCAGGATTAATATTACAGTGTAAGTTAATAAGAAACGGGTAAAATAAAATCCTCTTCATGTATTTTATGAAAATTATTTTACATAAAAAATAGGTTTTGAATTCGTTATATTGTTTGTAGTGTACATAATTATGAGCCTTGACCGGACGTGTAGTACAGCTGGCAATGATGGAGCGCCACAGCTTGTTAAAACCATGCAACTTGACCCCTCGGTAAACTTTAGTGCCTAGCACAGTTTGCGTGAAGTTTCAGCTTGTTTATTGTGGAAGAGTAACCCTAATTATACAGTTTTTTTAATAATATATAACAGGTAAATATTTCATGAAATGCATGGTGTGAAATATTGTTACACGTTTTAGGTTATACATAATAAAGCAATCGAAATTAGAGTTAGAGTCTCACTAAGAGTTTAGCCTAAAGGTAATACTCCTCATTATAAAATAAGCTCATAAGTTATTAGATGTTAAATAAAAGGAGAACTGTTTAAACAAGCATAACGTTATTGGTTATTGACCATGGTTGTAAAAGTACGTAGCATAAAAATTTTAATTAACTCTCATCTGAATATAGAAATGTACTGGGTTTTAAATATCACCAACCTGTATATTTTTATTACGTTACGTTCAGGTGAAAATATATTTATTTATTATATGATATTTTAAAGAGACTGACTTATTATTTATAGTGTCGTAAACAAAAACAGAAAATTATATGATTTGATGTTTGATGATTACGTTTTTTAACGTAGGGATAAATGGTTTTCAGTATAAATAAATGAGCTAAATCTGTTAGATTAAAATTTTACATTAGAAGTCTAACAGTGTTTCTATAACAATTACACGGAACTGATATCCTTATATAACACCAATTCTGAAAAATGTAAATCTTAACCAGTTTTAAATATTATAAACTTCACTCATCCGTCAATATTCAAATGTTTCATTGCAAAGAACATCTGATGGTATACATATATTAGGCGTAATCAGATGCCGCAGTGATAACCCGGTTGAGTACACTTGTGAGCAATATATAATGCCTAGGAGTGGTCAGAATTCAGTAATAGAATCAATGGTTTAACACTGCGTCTATTTAAGATAACCTTCTACAACATTGCTAGTTTCCGGGCTTTCACGTTACATTTATGTATAGAGGATCTTCTTTTTATTGTTATATCAGTAAATTCATATAAGTACATGTGTAACATGATAGAATTTTTTACTTATTACCTATATCATTCGTTTCAATTTCTAGTGAAAGTATCGCGAATTTCACAGTAAAAGTTATTTTTATACTTTTTTAGTTTTCCAATTCCGAATTTATATAAAAATTAATTCTTTCACTTCTGTTTAATTTGTTTCTTTTGTTTGAACTGGTATGGACATATTTTTAAAAATTTATCTTTGTACGATTATAATAAAAAAGTAAATTCCAATTTAGGGAAAACACCTGACAGTCTTTGATCATCTAGGAGGCTGCATATGAAGGTCTGTAGTTGAAAGCGTTAGGTTTCAGATTTTTAATTTGGTTTATTGCCAGTGGACACAAGGAAGGGGAATGGACGACCTGATCCGAAGGTCTTCGTATTGTGTTGGAGAGAGGCATGTGGATTTTAGTGCCAGGTGTTCCCTGGTTGCTGATCAATGGCTGTTGACTCGACCATGGTTCGAGAACGCATTTCCACACCTAAATCACTGGGTAAATGCTGCTAATTGTGTTAGATGACAAAAATTTCAGTATCGGAGGTGGAGGTTTCTCTGTTTCTCGGATGACGGAAAAGGAGCTTATTATGCTCCAGAAAGGATAAGTGGAGAAGGCGTTCAGTCGGTTTCAAAAACTAATAAGAACACCACAATTTTGTTTTACCAAACTCCGTGATGCCAGACTCACCTGAAGATAAAGTAAAGGAAGTGAAAAATGTTGTAGAGGTTCTAAAGATAAATAAGATCACGGGAGCAACGCAAACAACACAAGAAAAAGAGTGGGCACGGCTCTGATCTAGGATATATAAGGTGTTAATACTAGGAATTCCTAGAGCGAACGCGCCTGGTCACTACAAAATACAAGACTTTTTAAGTAAAGAATGTTGTACTAATGCTGCGTGACAACACTGATTGCTGTCAATTTATAACAGAATAGTGGATCATGGAGGGCACCAGTGAAAACAACATAAAATAAGTTTTAGATGACGTGGAACACATTTTATTATATGTGCAGACGATGGACGAAAGGAAAAGGAGAGCTTATGACTAAATTCCCATAAAAAGATCTTCAATCAAATAAAAATTATAGATTCCTGCTCCGAGGACAGGAATGCTGAACTATAGCAGGAACATACATGGAGAAAATCCTAAGGGCGAGAAAGTGACTCTAGATCGTGAACCACTAATCTATAAAAGCATTATTAGATAAAAGCTTCAATAAGGCTCAAACGAAAGCTCAAAACCTACAGTATTAGGAACACAAATGTAAAGCTACTCCAAAAAAAGGATTGATTGTTTTTTAGTGGTATGCCTTCATGTCATCCTCCATACTTGTTCGCTTGGTTGAGGTAAAGCTGAGCATTAGTGCAGTCGTGTATTACTTACACCCAGTATGCAAAAAAGCAGTTTCATGAAAGTTTAATTTTACATTAGAGATATATCTTTCATAATACCTTCACTCACTAGTTGCACAACGATCTCAAATTTTGAAACACAGTGCTTAATAACAGTGTATCATATTAATTCTTCATAATTATGTTTTAATAATAATGTTCCAGGTATCTATGGAGGGCAATACAATGTAATATCGTGCTGAAATCGTGCTTATAATCGTGCTGAGTTAATATTGACTTCCCCTTGTGTTTTTTTATTACAGGAATAATCTTATTGCAATATTATGTTACTTGTAAAAATATTATTTAGTAAAATATACGTAGCTCACAATGTTTTTCATGTATTTTCATGCAACCATTGAGGATACCAATAAGAACAATATAAATGTATTTTATTACACTCAGTCAAACTCCATGCAGAAACAAGCACCATATTTGAACTCAGTATTCCCTATATACACTTGAAGCGTCGTGCAATAAAATACGGCAGGTCTGTTTGTTTTTTCAATATATCATGCGGCAATATTTACAGACAGACAAAAATTCTGTTTTCCAGCTCTAGAGTGATAGGATTTTCTAACTACAAAATTGTACACTCAATTAATCGTAAATTGAAAAAAAATATTTACGACACCTTTTGCGAGATGTGGAACATGTTGTTTAGAGGTAACTATTTATCTAAACGGAATTTACTACCCGTAAAAAATTAAGGTACCCAAGGCACCTAATATACTCAGGAGCTAAACTTTGTAGACGTCCATCAACGTTATTTCTTTGACGAACTATAATTTATTTTATATAGTACTCAACACCTTGATAATTTTTTTTTATTATACCAATATTAATTCTAAATAAAATACCTAGAATTTTGTTATTTTAGAATAAAATTATTGCATTATTCGAGTAAATGCTTATTTCTTAATATGACATAAACTTTAGAAACGTATTCATTTCTCTTTATATAAAGTCCCTTATTAATCCTTTTCATTCAATTGAATAATCCGTCTCATTAAACTAGTACATTATTATTTTCAAATGAAGTACAAAAGTTAACGTGAGGAGGTTTTACTCTTACAATGAGTTCAAATCAGTTTTGTAATGCACTTTAAGCCCTCAATATTGCTTTAATCACTTTCCTAACTTTGATGAAGTTGGTTCCATTGAAAGAGCAGTTCTGTGAGTCAGATGATTAAGGTCTGTTGGCTTTAATCTCACTGTACACTATTTTAATTATGAATAATTGTTACTTGATTACATTAAAAAAAAATAAACTTCCAGCAAGATTTACGAACATTTATTACTAACTGTTAATTGGCTAATTTTATATTATAGTACAGAATAATAAATAATAAGTAGGCCTAAAATATAAAGTAACTAATAAAAAAACATAATAGCTTTCACTGAGGGCGATTTAAATTTATATAGGTATAGGCCATTTCATTGTCGAGTTATCTTGTTTGAGGATAGAAAGACTGAAAAACATACTAAATAGAACGTGTATATCCTCATGGCAGGAAAGGTTCGGTTTTCTCCTTATAATACGGAATACGAGATGATGACGATCAGGCACATTACATGGTTAGACGTTCTTTATCTTAGAACTAAATTTTCACACTAAATTGAGGGAATCATACTAAGACTATAAAACAGTATTATTTGATATATCTTTAATAATACATTTATATTTGTGTATATTATGTTGTATAGGATTTTTTAAATAATAAAAGTTTGGTTTAATAAGGGAGGGTACTAAAACGAAAGAGTAAGCCAAAATAAAATATTTTCATCTATCTTTAACATTTACATTAATTTAATTCATATGTTTTCCATTATATTCTCTACATACAAATTACACAGGTTGAAATATCACATGATTAAGCTCAGTTTGTATACAAACTTTTAGTTCTGCGGTTTTATTGTTCCCAACGTGGTTACCAATACGATATAATGGTATATGTTCAATAAATTGACAAACAGGCGGACTGGGAAATGTCCATTAAAGCTAAAATATACAACTTTATTCGTTCAATAAATGAAAATTTGTCAATAGAGATACCGAGAGTAATAGTGAATCACATTAATTGCCGAATGTTTTGCATATGCTTCCAGTTCTTCATTTCAATTAATGGTAAAATCCAGATAAAGGAAAAATCACGGCTCATTGCCGTAAAAAGTTTTTCCACAATGTCTGCTCCTGAATTGATTTTATAATCATTATCTGATCATATAAAGATTGTTATTTAACTGATTTCATGACTATCTTATATAATTTCATAAAGGTTAATTATTGAAACGTTATATTAATATTTAAATGCTTGTTAAAAGAGGATTTATACATCTTTATGTTTTCCTTTATAGTTATAACACTTTTTCACTATATATTTTATTGGGTTTCAAAACATAAAGCATTAATGGATTTGTCAAAACATGAAGCAATAAGCTACATAAAGCTGTTCCTTTTAGTGTATTTTTTAAATGTACGGTATTTTAGATGTAGGGTTTTTAAAGATCTATTATGGAAGTGGCCTTCAGCGTGAAATATTTGTATCAGATAGACTTTATTAAAAGTAACATATTATAACAATTTTAAGAACGATTAACATAAAATTTTGAAAATACTCACTATTCATATAATTGTCTTTTTTAATAACTTACAGCAGCAGAAATGAAATACCATCAGAAGGAAATTATCTATAATAAACTAACCTTTAATGCTGCAAGATCATTTAGTCAGAAACATTTCAGTAAAACTCAATTGTGCTTTAAAGATAATTATCGTTTCTTAATTTAATATCTATAAAGAATCTTGTTCAACTTGCATGTCATCAAGGACCGTCGTTTACTTTTTACAGCTCTCGCATTTTATGGTTTTCTAATATCAAAGATTTATGAGTAACTAAAACTGAAAATATTATGACTACAGGATTACATATTAAATAGTATAATCCCGTAATTTTTTTAGTGTTACAGAAATATTTAGCTGTAAGCTAGTATATTAATTGATTTGTCTACAGAAAAACTAACTAAATATATATTATTTACGGTTTAGGCCTCTCTGTTTGGATTATTTAAGACAAATTAATGCCTCAATCCTCCACGTAAAAAAATCTGAAATACATTATAAAGTAGAAATACCTGGAAGGTGATTCAATAACTAACAATTGCCAAAGTATATAATAAGATAACATGTATTAGAATTTGTATAAGCCTTCGCGTAAACTATAATTACTCTCTCAAATAAAAAAGTATTGTTTTTAAAACAACCCAACTCGTCGTTCTGAACGGATTATTGAGCTTATTAAAATTACTATGAAAAATGAAAATGGAAAATGTCTTAATTAAAGAGGCAGGGTTACGGCAACCAAAAAATGCCCTCTTTACCATTCTACGTCATATAATTTCGTTCTTAAATTTATTCAGCTTTAATTTTACTTGTATAATGATTGTGGACTATTTTAAAATTTTGAATATATATCATACTTAAGTTATAATGTGTTTCAGTAAACTCAGAGTGGTATTAAATTAGCTATTTAAGTTCACCACGAAAGTAATAAAATATATATTTTTGAAGTAAATAACAAAATTTACTTAACAAAACCAAGATACGTGTTCTAGACTTCCATAAAGCTCGGAAAACTGAGAAAAGTGTTTATTAAAATACAAAAATACCATCATCCTGTTTTAGAACTATAGTTCTCACATGACCCATGTTTAAGTAGCAACCGACTATTTTATTACGTTCCCCGTTTGAATAGCTTTAGATTTTAATTATAAGTAAAATATACCACGTCTGTTGTATTTTTTCGTTCATAAACGTATACTGAAATAGTTTAAAACAGTTGTACACGTATTAATAGCATTTACATATAAATACGTGAAAATCAATTTAAAATTTACTTAGAACAATTTAATTATAACCCTCCGAGCGTCCATCATATTTTATGAAATGCACATCTGTTTAGTGAGGTTTTGCAGGCTCTCCTTGTAAAATCTATAATAAATCTAAATATTAACTTAAATATAAAATGTTATATACTTTTTTTTCTGCAAAGAACTAAGGTTTCAGATTGTGTAACTATAAAGTTATAAAAATAATTCTCTTACCTTAGAATTAAAGAAATTAAAGTTAAAAAACTTTTATAAAAAGTATAGACATTTATTTGAAATATTAAATATATTGAAAATTCAGAATAGACAAACTATGGGAAATTTTTGTCCTGAAGACAGAAATGTATAATGTTAAACAGTTTATATATATATATATATATATATATATATATATATATATATATATATATATATATATATATATATATAGGTTATACGGCGATCTAACCGGTATTAGTGTCGTAAAATGAATTTAAATAAATGAATGTTTATAGTCGAAATTTTCGAAGATGACGTTTAGGGAAAGTCCGAGTCGTCGATAATATCGACGATGGACGCTCGGAGGGTCTTTAGTTTTTAATTATAAGTAAAATATACCACGTCTGTTGGATTTTTTCGTTCATAAACGTATGCTGAAATAGTTTAAAACAGTAAATATTAATAGTATTTACATATAAATACTTGAAAATAAATTTAAAACTTACTTAGAACAATTTAATCATAATAATTAAAATATCACACATTACTGATATTACACATTAATAGCAAATAATTGAAAATAATTCATATAATTCTGTATATATTACCAAAAAAAGTGTTATGAAGATATAAAAGGTTTTGTTATATGAGGCAAGCAAGTGAGGGAAATTAAATATTAATTTTCTTTTTCCATAAATAGAATAAAGTTAGACAAAATTAATTTGTAAATTACTAAGTAGTTCAGATTTTAAAAGTTTTACGATATTGATGTAACTAACAGGAGAAACTTAATTTTGTTGTAAATACATACTATACCTAAACAATAACTCATAGGTAATTGGTACCTAACAAATGGTAAGAGCCAATAAAAAGTATTCACACTATAGCCTATGTTATTGCTGTAACTTCTGTAACTAGAAAAATATAGCTATATTAATAGGAATTTATTCCAATGAGAGAAAAAGTTTAAATGAGTAAAATTAATAACGATTAGAAGTTAAATTTATAAATTTATTTCAAAGGTAAGTTTTAAGGTATTCTTCAAAATTTTTGTTCAGATTTCTATTTCATTGGTTTAACAATTACTTCGCAACCAAAACACTGTAACTTTTGTTAGTAAAATGTTTCTCTTCAAATTCTTCAATTTACGTTAAATAAGGACACTTGATCCGTCTCTTAAGTAATTTATTCCGTTTCCAACTTCTTAATCCGGCCAACTTTGCTTTTCTTTTAAATTCGATTAGTGATATTCTAAACAGAATAAAATGATTTACTTGTTTACAATTCTAGAACAATAAGGGCGTTTTTTTTGTAATCAAATATTAACTATATTCAATAATGAACATTAGGTTATTAATCAAAAATTCAGTATATATTGTTAAGATATTATAACATTGATAACACATTTCCTATTCCGTATTTGTGTCTGTTTATGTGCCTTTGTGTCTCTTTTCTTTTGTTTAGATTTATGTTATGGCATAGTCACGTCATGTTAGATGAGGGTCTAATATAAATGTGCCATTAAGTAATAATGTTCAACCCTTATTCTGCAAAGTATTAATCTACAGAATATCTGAAAATTGTTTCGATCAGTCAAATTTAAATTTTTCATGAAATGTTATCCTGACGTAAGCAAAAAGAAAAATTTGGAAAAAATGTTTTTTATTTTAAAAAAACTTAAAAATGTATAAGATTGTTTCTTTATTGATATAATAAACGTTCCATTACTTAAACAAAATTAGATGTTCAAAACATAGATTTTACTAATAGTGGCAATATAATAAAAAAGCATTTAAATAAAAATTAGATGTGTGATATATTTTTCCATCCACTTCAATGTATCTATTTGTCATTGGACAATATAGAATTTAACATGACAATATAGAATGTTATCCAGACAGTTAATCTTACTGTAAAAACGTTAATAATGCATTAATTCGATCTTTGACATTTAAAATGTATCAACAGCTTTCCCGATTATCTTAATAAAAATGATAATAAAGGAAGACCCTAAGACCCTCCTCTCCCGATAACATTTCTAAAACACTAATACGTAGCTATGGTAAGTCGTAAATTGTTTAAAAAATAAAAGCAGAAGAGTTGTAATAAAAAACTGTCTGTGAAGTTAGGGTAGAAAAACGCCTATCAGAAGCGTAAGTAAGCCTTACAGGTACGGGATCTGAAGTATAATACTTGAGGAAGGTTACTTGTTCTGGAACAGAGGTATTAATTTATTAATCTGAGCTTATCAAAAATAATCCATATTAATTCAAAAGCACCAATAGCAATATATTCACTTCCATTTTTGTATTAGCTTAAACACATTCATTATCTTGTTCGATATTTTCAGTTTAAAATGCATACATTATTCAGACTACTTTATTTCTTTAACTTAATATTTATACAAACATTGAATCGCTATTTCATTGCATGCTACTTCATTTAACGCTTTATTAAGATGTGTAACATCAAACCCAGTCACTGTAGTTTACACGGTATATTATTTTATTAGGTACTCATTGTAACTACGTTTAATGAATCTAAAGAGGAAAGAAACTTGTATAAATTAAAAATTAGATATGGATATGTATACTGTGATTATTGAAACAAACTGAACTTTCAATGACTTAATGTACATATAAATATAATGTTTGACAATTCAGTGTTAGGACGACATTATAAATTATAAAATATACATATAGGTACAAATATACAAATTTTGCATATAGGTACTGGTCATAGTAAGCTAATTTTTTTTTAAATGATGGGCGGATGTCACCTTTGGAGAACGGCCCAATGGGAGGTATAGAAGAAAACCTATGATAAAAGCTATTGTTGTAGCTATGATGTTTGAATATTAGTAATTAAAAAAGCTCAGTTCGTGAAATAAGGCTGTCACAATATTGAGAATTAAATTATTTAGGTAGGGAATATTTAATTTCTCACTCAAAGCTATTTGAAAATGTCAATGTTTAAAAAATCAGAATGAATTAAAAAAATTATAAACGTATGAAAGTTCAAGATTGAGATAATTTCCTTAACTCATAAAAATATGAAATTTATCTATGATAAAATATCAATGACAAACACAATACTAGGTAAAAATTAGAACGAGTAACGGGATCAAACTCCAATGTAAGTTTAAAATGCAATTCATTTTACCTAACGGACTAAATAGATACTTTAGTGTTTGTACTGTGTTCCCTAAAAAGCAAAAGATTATTGACGTTATAACATTAGAGTGTTCAAAAATTTGTAAATTTAGCCAATACCGCCATAGAATATAAAGTATAATCATGTTGGTATAACGTGAAATAAATAATAAATGAGGTATCCAAAAATGCATAGTGTGAAGGATATAAAATATTCTCTCTCTCTCTCTCTCTCTCTCTCTCTCCTCTCTCTCTCTCTCTCTCTCTCTCTCTCTCTCTCTCTCTCTCTCTCTCTCTCTCTTTGTACTTCTTAAGTACTATTTACAACCTTTGCGATTTTGAATCTAGTCTAGTTGTTACTTCTTTTAATGCATACTACGATTCCATCCATTCAATAATTGTTACGCTGTAGATGGAGCTTATATTAGTCACTGTTAAATTACATGAAAACCATAAAACCAATATTTAAAACTTGTATTGTTTTGTGAGGCCATTCGATAGCGAGGCTATCATCTTCAAACACATCACAAAAGTAAATACAAAAAGTAAATTTGATTATTAATAATAGTTAACACATGTGATTTAATATTAATTTGTCCTGTGTGGCGTAGTGTGTAAATACAATTAAATTATTACTGGTATTATACTATATAAATTTTGAATGTTATTTTTGTAGTCTTCGTTTAAGTAATATTGAATTTTGTATTGGTCCATCTTCCTGATTTAATAGATCTTCTGTATTTGTTTGATTAATGTAATATAACTCCAATGCATTTACATATCTTGGAGTGTTAACATGTATTAATAGTTTTAGGTTTTTCTGTGATATAGTGTGTCCAGTATTAATACAGTGGTGTGCGATTTGGGAATACATTTATTTAAAAAAGCAAAAAATAAACATGACAAAAAGTCAAAAAAGCAAAAAAGAAACATGAAAAAAAGTCAAAGACAACACTTTTACCTATTAAAGACACAAACATAAATTGGATAAGCACTACATGGACAAATATGTCTAAAGATGTACAAAAATCATTCAGAAAACATAAAAATAAAAACGTCAGATATAAAACAAGTCAATTGAAGAATAAATTTAAAAATCCAAAAGAAGAAGAAGAAATTATTAATAAATCAGGTATATATCAAATTAAATGTGATGACTGCAACAAAAAATACATTGGTCAAACAAGAAGAAAAATTCATACACGATATAAAGAACATTGTCCCACATAAAATTCAACAGAAAAGAAAAATCTGCCGTCGCACACCACTGTATCAATACTGGACACACTATATCACAGAATCAAATCAAAATTTATATAGTATCATACCAGTAATAATTTAATTGTATTTACACACTACGCTACACAGGACAAATTAATATTAAATCACATATGTTAACTATTGTTAATAATCAAATTTAATTTTTGTATTTACTTTTGTGATGTGTCTGAAGATGATAGCCTCGCTATCGAAAGGCCTTACAAAACAATACAAGTTTTAAATATTGGTTTTATGTTTTTCATGTAATTTAATATTTGTTATGTTAACAATGTTTTGGATTTTTATATTATATTTTGTTATTAATGTGTTGCTTAGTTCCAAATACGAAAATAAAATATTTTATTATATAGACCAGGACAAATATGTTTCATGATATAACAGATTAAACTCTTACTTATAATTTTTTCCGGTAGCTTTACCACTTATTTCACGGACATAGGTCATGCTATGCTTACGGTCCTGTACCAAAATGACTTCAATGACCAGACATATGTTTACATGTTACATCGTTCTTTGTCAGCAAGATTGTTGAAAACATTTCGTGTAACAAATTAACCCGTTTAAGTTTTAGAGTCACTACAACATTCAGCAAAAATATTATACATCATAATCTTGTTATATTTAGTCCAAAAGTATTGAAAAGCAATTGTTTCATTAATGTAGTTTCTTTTTTCATTAAAGTACGGCATATTCCTTTTTAGTACACAGGGGTTTTAATTTCTCCCCATAATCAATTGTGTTACTTTAATTTGTAACATATAATACTTATGAGAATAAAGATAGAAAGAACTTCGCTTCGAATTGGATAAAATTAAACAAACAATTTAAAAGTTTTAGCTTTGCTTCAATCGTGGATTTAGTAATATTTAAAAAAGGTTAATAACATTGTTATCTTAATTAAAGTATATTAAGTTAATTGTTCTTATCTTAAAGGTGTATTATTTATTCCTACATACTTTATTGTATATGTACATATTATATTCTTCTTAAAAAACTACTTAATTTTAAACGCTGATTTCGTTTCCTATCCGATTATCGTAGCATAAATGAAGTTTTAATACCGTCTATTGTAAGGAATCTACAAGGTATATCAATCAATATAACTGTATTATTTGCTAAGCCATACCGATACCATTCTTCAGGCTGGAAAATAATGTTATAAATAAACCTTCTTTTATGTATGTGGAACTCTGATTTCTATTTTTGATAAAAATAGCTCTATAATTTGTGATGAGCCTTATTGAATGTTTTTATATTGGTCCTATGGGTAACCATGATACCAAAGAACACATAAGATAATAAATATATATAGAAACAAACTCAATGCATTCAACATAATGTTATAGTGACTTGGAGTGTAGACTTTTATTATTTAATTATTGCTTTGCAACTGAATTCAATAATCAAAAATTTAAATGTATCGTGTGTTAAGATATTTCGAAAACAATTCATCTACAAATTATTTAGCAAATTTCTATTACATTATTAGGTTGCAATCAGCATGTTAGGTAATTTGTTTTACATATTTTATTTTATTTAAAAGAAGACACAATATTCTTACCTGTATGGACCTTAAAGTTTTCCTAATATAGCCATTAATAAATTCCTAGATATATGATAAACCTGTTACGAATAACTTAAATGTTTTCTTATAATTTGTATTTAAAGGTGGGTACTAATCACTAAATGCGACACTTGTGTCGTTTTGAATCAATACTCTGTTCAGTGTTGTTCCAATAAGCTTACGCTAAACACGACTTACAACAGTTACATATTCTGAGATAATCTTAGTAAGAAAATCCACTTTTACATGAGTGGGTGGAAGTCTGAGATTAGTTCTTGGCAAAATATTTATGTGGATCATTTTATGGCAATATATATGTATCCTGTCATTACTTAAATGGCATTTATCAAATATTTTAGTTATCATAAGAGTGGGATAATAGTTCATGTCGGATTTATTTAGGTTTATTTTGTAAATTTTAAGAATTTATATTTTCAACTATTTCATTTTATTTTTACAGATGTAATTTCATGTTGTTAGCATAGGATTCTAATATGTAAGTGATTAATGTTTTATTAAACGTTAAACATAGGTCCATTTGAAATAAATATTATAAATCTTGATGTGATAGTAAAAGTTAATAAGGGACGGTAACATAATTGTTTGAAAATGGAAATGGGAAAAGTTTTTTTTGTGTATGATAAGAAATTGTATTTGGAAAATATAAAAAATTTTATTATTAAAACAGTGTTCTTTAATTCTTTAATCTGTTTAATTGTAAAAACTGAACAGAAAATTATAAATATCTTCCAATATTGTTAAGAAAAACCTGCTCTAAATATCAATATGTGGCATATTGAGTACAGTAACAGTAGTCAAATTTCGGCCGAGGGGTATTCACATATAGTCTAAATTCATACTTATTTAGTTATTTATTTATACGCGATCTCATGAATTTTGCTCTTAAAGCCTTTGATGCGTTCCTGTGTCACACACACACACACACACATATACATATATATATATATGTGTGTGTGTATATATATATATATATATATATATATATATATATATATATATTCTAAGTACTTTTAAAGGTTTGACAAAAACAGGAATTCAGTGCTCATGTTTAAATTTTCGAGTTCTCAAAACCCTTCATCAGAAACACACCGAATCAAAAACGTACAAACAGAACTCAGATCAACAAGAAACACAACCAAAGTACAATTTTTACAAATAAATACCATAAACAACATCAGGATTCCAATCAGCCCTATGTAGAATGTTTGTAAATATTTCCATAGGACAAAACATTTGGTTTTATATATATATATTTTTTATGCTTACCCGGAGTAGAGGTATATAGGTGTATGATTTTATAAGTTTATGTTTTATATATTACAATATATTTGCAATTAACCTGATTTAAATAAAACTTTTTATGCTAAATTCTACTTTTCATATAGCAAATCTTTAGAAAAAACAATTTGGAGCAAGCAATCTTTGTCTGAGATTTCACTAAAAATAACAATGTCAGGGTTCTGACAAAACAATATTATATAAAAAAGTAAAAGTAAAGATGTCTTATTTTATCAGGTGAAGTTAGAGCTAAGAAGCCCTCTCTAACACTTAACCTGGACAACTTAAAGGTGACTTCGGAACCACCACCAACGGGCGGGAAGACGGGCCTGCAAAGACAGGATCGCACCAGCGGTCACCCATCCCAGCAGTAGCCACGCTCGACGTTGCTTGATCCGGTTATCTTGCGATAAATGTTGTACCCGCTGCACAGCTCCGTTGGAAAATATACAATTTCTGCCTTTTATAACTGTTCATAAAAGTTACAAATATACAAAATTAGGTGTTCGCAAAAATTGTTTTGGCTTTTGTCAATGAATGAGAGTTAAAGGGAAACTAGCTAATGTTTGGCATGGCACTCTAAGGTCAAATTTACTTCTCTAAGAGGCCAAAGAATTTGAGGAACATATATGTTGAAATTTTGCCTCAATTTTAAAAACTATAATAAAATACATAGAAACTTATCACCTGAGCCCAAAGATTATTAGACAACATGCACCCTGAAATAGCGTAGGATTTTGGAGTAACCATAGATCAGAGGATAAATGTTACTGAGAGAAAATGAAAGGCTCTTTAGGTTTCAGTGCAGAGACTAAGGGTTATATTATAAACTCTCGTAAAATTATAAAAAAGTAATTAGATTAGTAATTGACGATATAATGACATTTCTGAATTTGCTTTAACA
Source organism: Homalodisca vitripennis (assembly GCF_021130785.1). Taxonomy (NCBI): domain Eukaryota; kingdom Metazoa; phylum Arthropoda; class Insecta; order Hemiptera; family Cicadellidae; genus Homalodisca; species Homalodisca vitripennis. The sequence continues at coordinate 79,253,446 of NC_060212.1, read as the reverse complement.
ATAATAAATAAATAAATGCATATAATAATATACAATTTATAAAATAAATGGTAATTTCGATTAATTTTGGATAGTTAAATTGAATAAACGACCTTAAATATATAATATTTATTATTATAATAAATTTTGATACATCAGTACATATATAATTACATCTTTACTAATAATGGTGTTTCAACTAACGTAATTTTGTTTGTGTTCACAAATAATAAACTCTGAAGAAATCAAACATGGATATTAAATAAATTTTCATTTGAATTTTTAAAACTAAATAAATCATCAATTATGATAAATATAAGAACATTAATTTTTATCAATACGTACAATCTAACTATGTAAAGTGGGCAACAATCGTGGTAAATATTTTGTGGCAAATGTGAATGCGATGTACGGCTGGCTCTTCTCTCATCTGAATATATACAAGTTATTGAACATAGGTTCTCCACTCAAAGCCACTGATGTCTGGATTGGTACTTTGTTCTTTTCTGATAAATGTACGTAATATGAAATCGAGCAACTGTTGTATATTTTTATTGACGGCCATGTATGTAATTATTCAAGAGAGAGGAGAATCCATATAGTAAATTATTATTTAGCGTTTAACAATAACTTTAACATCAACACACCCTTTAGTCTATGGATCTCAAAATAAACACATAAATGGTTTCGCCTTCTTTCGTTAATGTGGGTGGTTTTGTTTTCTAATTCTTATACACATTTATGATAAACAATACATTCTTTATGTCTCTTTTTTCTTTACCAAAGTTGATAATAAATTTTAACTATTTAATATATGTTTCTTCCATAGAAGTTTTAATTACAGAATTACAGATTAATCTCTTCTACACTTGGTAATAATTTAGAATCTATTAAGCTAAACTTGCAATATCAAACGTTGAAACATAAATATCGTAATGAACCTGAGTCAGCCTAGACGTTTGCTTGCTCCATTTGTAGGTTAACCATTCCTTCTTGTTCATTTTAGTAACACTGAAACCTGTCTCTTTTAAAGTTAGCATTTTAACGTAAGCCATAAAACTTCATGAATTAGGATGCTGCTATTTATCAAGGTTAAGACTGATTTTTTTTCTGGCAGTCTGTAACAGAATTATGCCATGAAATAATCTGTCAAGACTATGTGACTACGGTATACAGAGAATAAATCAGAGGTAAAATATATTGCGTACATCATACCAATTTAGGTAATTAAGTATTTAAAATCGCAAGTCTTTATCGCATTAATCTTTTGAAATAGATCAAAGTAGTTTGAATTTAACCTATATTCGTATTTAAAGATTTACGAATACAAAGGGCTAACAAAGTAATTATAGGTAACAAGATATATAACACAAAAATGAACGAAAACTAAAAAAGTTAGAAGATTATTTAATACATGAGAGGAACAGTTAAATGAAGTAAATTATCTAAAATTGAATATCTCTCTAATTGTATGTGTATTGTCAGAGTAAATAATATTTAACACTCCTTGTGTTAATAGGATATTGCGTTGTTTGCAATGTTTTTCTCTACTGGAATAAAATTAGAATAAAGTGATTTTTAGAATATATGAAATAATTTTAGAAGACTCATTTTATATCGTGGTAAGAAAAATTAGTTTTTAAACATTTTTAGGAAATATTTTCTAGTATTTTATTATAATAAGAATTGTGTAATAAATAACATTTAAATTCATCTTAATAATAGGTATATTTGTTTTTTTAGGCACACTAATAATAAATTCCATATAACCAGGTTCCTTAAGTATAAAGTGCTCAAGGTTGGTTAACTGTTATGGTCTTTCCTCTCTGTATGGAATTGTACTTTAAGATGAAATTACCCGAAGCACAGTTAACGTGTGATCCTTTGAGAACATTTAAAGTTAAGTGCTCTTTCCTCTGAATACAGTTGTTCTCGTTTCGTAATCTAATAATGTTAAAGAAACATGTTCCACGGAATAACTGAGAATAAACACTGATTTAATTTTATACATTATTTACACTGTCTTTACTATCAGCTACGAATGTTTTCTGATTTATAGATATTTAAATTAAACCTGTATACAAAATTATAAAAATTCTTGCTAACAGCCGCATTTTTAGGTATAAAACAATTAAATTTTGATATTAATGTTAAAAAATTGATCAAAAGGTATTAAATTTTACCTTCTTATGAAAACCTACGTCTTTTTAAAAAACATCCATGAACGTCGATTGTACGTACGTACCAAAAAAAGCTATTCAACGTAAAAAATTAGAAGTAAAGCTATCTAATAACTGTAAGACATATTTAAAACTATAAAAGTTCCCCTAGCATGATATTAATAAATTTAAATATCAGTTATGTGTCGCATTTCAAGTGTACCTGTCTCAATAATTCAGAAATATTTGACAATAATATGCACTAACGTAATTTATTTACGTAGTCTTTTTTAGTAAAGCCAAAAACTAATGTAAATTAAAATTTCCTTTTGTTTTAAACATAATTGTCTAAATACAAGATGTTACACGTTACAATTCAGTTTTAATGAATCTAATAAAAAAGAAATACCTCTCCGGAATTGTTTCACATTGACCTTATGACCCAAAAGCCACACCAGATTTACTCGTTGGATCAAAAGTAAGATATTAAATAAGCTTTACTATCTAAGGACTATTTAGTCAAAACCTATAGTCAAACGGACAGACATATAAAGACAGAAATTTCATAACAGTCATTCTATACAGTTACATACCCATTGTACACAAAAGTAATACTTATATTAGTGAAATTCTCAATTAAGGCGCCTTTTTCATTCAAATTTTAGTGACTCTTTGACTCTAGCGAAACAAAAAAAAAATACAACTTTTAACTATTGTAAATTATAAGATAAATTATAACTAAATTACTGCATTAATGGTGTAATTAGAAAGAAATTTTTTATAATACTTGCTTTGATTATTCGAGGCATGTTTTCATGTTCTGCCTCTCTTTAATTTATGAGCCAGTTCGTAAAAACCGTAGTCCGTGTTTTTCAATTACTGATATTTATATACAAGTGAAAAATGTATAAATTTTTCGTATGGTTATATTTAATAAACAAATCCTAAATAAGTGTTAAAAGATATAATTAAATGGAGGAAAAATATTATTATTTGTCAAGCAAAATTTTAAGGCTTATATGCAAGAACTTGGGAAAGATGAGCACAATCAACATTTCTCTAAACAAAATCGCATAAAAATAACAATATAAAAATCCCACTTAAATACGTTTTTTACTTGCATACGGCTTCGTTTGCCAATAGTTTTTTTTCGCACTGGTTTATGTGGGATTGCGTAACAGATGACAATGTGTTTTTTGTGATTTCATCATAGAAAAAATTGAAAATATTTTATGTAGGAACTAATGGTGTTACATTACACCTTTTGGAAAAGTGCAATAGTAAACATAATCTATAATAAGCTTAAGAAAGTTTTACGAGCACGAGAGCAGGTGTAAGTTAGGTTACTAGTAATTACACTAAGTTATAAGTCAAGTATAGAAACGACCTTATTCGACTCAGATATATTTTAATTTTATGATCTTAACATAAAATAAAAACGGCTCCAGCTAAATTTCCTTTTTAGCTTAAGGCAACATCTGAATTCTGAAGCGGTCTCATATTTGACGTTCGGAATAAACCCAAAATTCGTATCGAATAAACACTTCCTGCATCATGCATAATTTATGTATAAAAAAGATCGGTTGCTCCACCATAACTTACACCTGAATTGTACACCTCATGATACGAAGTAAGTGTGTGACTTCTACATCTAGATTACGTTATATTCCAGTGTATCTTTTTCTAAAGAACACTCTTTCAAAATGTACATTATAAGCATCTTCTTTACGAAATGTTCTGAATATCTTTTCAGGATTCAACTACGTGACATTGTAAGATTTCAGACGTTTACAATAAGCTGAAGTTAATGGAGCTTAACTCAACTTACGTATTGAATTCCCCCTCCCTCCTATTATAGCTTAACATTATATTTAGTTTTAAAAATATAAATTTTATATTTTGGTGTTATGTTTTAAACTAAAAAAATAAATGTTTTACAATAAAACCCCATTTTTGGACCACTGGTTGGGACGTTTTTTAAATTTATAAAGATATAAACATTATTGAATGAAGTGAAAACATATATGAAAAATAATTTATCAATCACTACAATTACAGTGTTTAAAATTAATTTTCCTTACTGCTTTTATTTCGGAAAGTAGGTTAATACTTTAAAGAAGGAAGAATTATTACATTATTATACCTTTAAAGCACTGTTTTCAGTTAAACACAAAACGTAATTCTGGGATTGTTCGTAATTATATTAAGTAATTAGCTTTTTAGCCATATATAGTTTTCAATATATATTTTACAAATAAAAAGTTAATATAATAAAATAAATAACAATTAACAATTAATAATAATAATACATAAATAATATAAATTATTGTATTTTATTAATTTACTTGTAATTTATTAATATTATTTTAGTTTATTTTGTATAAGGTGTTGTGTTAGATATTTGTAAGGTGAAGTCTAGGTAGTCATAATTTAAAATGTACATTGATACCGGAAATTGTAACAGACTATGTGAAACATTGCAAGCGAAAATTAAAATTACTAATGAGCCACAAATAAAGTGTGATTTATCTGTGTAACGTTCTAAAATGATGAATTTGATGGACACTAGATAATATATCGTTAGCAAATAACAATCTATAACCGTCAATATAAATAACAGAAAAGTATTTATACTAATTCCATATATGGTTTTACTTAACACATTTTTCCTATTGTCTGTTGTACTTATAATTTAAGAACTGTTTTCATAAAATGATTAAAAGTACTGTTATCTTAAACGTGCCAATGGTATTTATAATTTCTGATATAGATGTTGTATGAACTCTATGGTTTATAATTTATTGAAATCAACTAATTTACATATAACCGATAAACTTATATCAGATTCAGGAAAATAACAGATGCAGATGGGTTTATAAATGACTATAAGTTAAAATAAGTAACAATGATAAGAATACGTGAAGACACTACTAAATTGATCAAACGACCCATTACTGAAACGAGGTTACGGCTACAGGTGGGATTAAGCGCTGCTACCAATTTGAATACTCGCGAGTTTGCAAAACGAGATTGGACGCTGGAAAGAGAGTACCTCTACAGTTTTATCAAGTACCTTTAATCATCAGAAATTCTCTTGCGCTACCTTGGACACGTTCTATTTACGAAGGTAAATGTGGGATTTGAATGTTGTGGCTGATTTAGTACACGGTATTTATTCATCATAATATCATTGAAAATAGTTATACCTTCTTTTATGAATCTTAAAATATTTGTGAATGTGCCGTAGAAAACAAAACCATGAAAAACAAGTAAGAGAATATTTGGTTTACAGCTGCAATATGCCACTATTTTTAAATTATGAATCGATCTCAATTTGCCTAAGCCGGTTTCACATTATAGGTAAGTTCATTCGTCTTTCTATTAGTTTTACTGTATAATAAATCTTAACACGAGTGAATAGTGGTTTTGAAACTAAAATTTACAATTACCTTAATCGACAGAAAACCTGTCATAATTTTAAGGGAAAATATAAAGGGGCAATCTGTAAGTCTGGCAAATGCGCGATATATTAAAGAGACTCTTTATTTATATTCGAATGTAAACACACTGTTTACAGTCAAAATGAGAAACAGCCACACGTCCAATTACTGTTCCCACTGTTCTGTCACTATTTATACACGTTTTGTTGGTTTCTTAGATACTCCGGTTTATCTGTGTACTTATTTTAAGAGGAATATTATAATAATGTTAAACACATGTTTTTATAAACAGATTACGAAAAATGTTATCATAAATTCCAATCACCAAGTACTTCTAAAACCTTGGATTACTTTTTATGTTGGTTAATGGAGTAATAACTGCCTGCTTAGAGCATACCAGCATATATTGATTGATATGTTCCTACCTTTAAAGAAATTTATTAATTCCACAAGTTAAACCTCTAACGATTATCTATTAATATCGATGAATCCGGTTTGAAAATTATTTAAATTTTAAATTTAAATAAAAATCATAATTCAACCATACTAAGTACGAAATAGTATAAAAAATTGTGATTTTCCAAGATGTTTAATCATAAATAGTGTATTATTGAGCTAACAAAAGGTAAAGTAAAATAAGCAAAATAGTACACGAAGTTGAAAGACCTTAACCCACTCGTTGCATTTATTTGTAAAAATAAAAAAATTTATTTTAATTGACATGGTAGAAAATTGGCCTTAATATGATGTTTCACTAACCTAAACTAGTTTATAGATAGACAAGCACCATCGGCATACTGCCGGTAACCTAATAATACAGTTATCAAAACTATCCCAACACACACAACATTATTTTTATGTAACTTGCACTTACACTATGACTGATTTACTACTTGTACACGTTACATTATATTCAATATAGAGTTTCAATGGTTAAAATGTTAAAGGATGATAATAAAATGCATTCTATCATTATATAAACAAATTCATTTTGAATTTTAAAACAATCTTGCTTTTAACTACTAAAAACATATTTTTAAATTCAAATCATATTTTCATTTCGTATCTCCACTCCAAGAGTAAATTCTGGGACAACGCAGATTTTTAGCCTTTAATAATAAAGTGAATTGGAACTCAGCTAACACTCAAGATGAATTAACCTTTCCTTCCATAGTAGTTTTGTACAGGATATTCGTTATTGTTTTTACCGTTAAATTAAACAATTTATACTATTATTTTTAATTTTCTGGAGTAGGTATTAGCTTGTTCTTAATGTTGTATATGTTCAGTATACGGTTCGATGTCTTGTAGTCCTGCGGGCTATGAGTATTAAATGTTTATAAAGTAAACCGTAGATATTTATATCAATTCCAGTTAAAGTAGAATGTCGTTTTATAGAAAAGTGATATTGCAAGGATGTCTAAGAATTGAACCAAAAATCACTATCAGAATCGATTCCTGGAATTCGAGTTATTTTTCAAGTGGATGCTCTTTTCGCGATCCCATAACGAAGTAGGCTCTAAAAGTAGCCTCGGTATTCATCAAGAAGAATTTCTCTGCTAAAGGTTGGTTTTAAAATTCATATAGCGAAAAGAGTTGAATTGGTGCTAAGCTAGAGGTTCGCGACATAATGTCGCCAAGCATGGTATAATTCAAGGCAAACACCCAAAAACTTTATAGAGAGTGACGTCTGTAAGTAAAAAAATATCACGAACGTATAACAAAAGTAAAATTAGGGAATATATAGAGTGGAATATATATATATATATATATATATATATATATATATATATATATATATATATAATATATATATATACTTAGCTCTAATAAATACAATTATGAGTGTCACAAATAAAAATTAAATAATGTTTTTAGAAACAGAGTATTCCTCAAAAAATTTTAAATCGTAACATGCAAAAATAAAAAAAACCCTAATCCTAGGAACTACAACAACCAAGGAAAATTTATTACCACCTACTATCCAGGGCTATACAACATTAATGGTATAATCAAAACAGCACACAATATTCTACCATCTTCACCTCTAACAAATAATTTTTTTAATCCACCTAGAGTAATTTTTAAAAAGCCCCAAAATTGGCAAAACATATTAGTGAGACGTACGCTACCCTCTGATGACCTAACCCAAAATTTAAACTAACCATTTGGCTGTGAATCTTGTTGTAAGCCTCGTTGCAAAACGTATAATTTAATAATAAATTCAAAACGTTTCTGTAGTAGCACAACAAAAAGTAATTATCCGATGATTGGTAAAATGACTTCTGAATCCAGCAATGTCATTTACCAATTGTCATGTAAAGACTGTCCGAAAGACTTCATTGGTCAGACCATAACTCCATTGCATATTAGAATGAACAAAAATCGCAACGATACAAACCTCAAAATTAAATCCAATCCTACTTCGGCCCATGCAATGGAGCATAACAAAACATTCGATGATTGCTGTACTTTAAATAGTATTAACAAAATTCAAAACCCCAATAAACTTAAAATTAATTATTTAGAAATAGTTCATCAGACAGTGTTACAAACAAAAAACCCGGATGGTCTAAATTTAAGGTATGGATAGTTGTAGGTATACATTATTCATTACAATTTTAAATTTGTTTTCTTATATATAATTACACATGTAACTACAAATTGAATTTATAACTTCATACTCTTTGTATTCTGCACAAATATTCACTCTTTGTACCTAATTCAAAATTAGTTTTAATAACATATGGCGGTTATTATTGTTTTTAATACTTTTTCATATTTCTCTAGAAAATGTTTTGTTAAGACGAAATATAGAGGAATTTTTGTTCTATTTTTCTGTTAATTATATATATATATATATATATATATATATATATATATATAACTTAGTTTTAAATTTTGTGATTTATTTTGTTTTGTGCCATGTTCTTCTTTTCGTACTTCGGTCTTTGGTGGTTAGGTATGACTTGTATAAGTATTCTTCCAGTTTTAATCAATTAATTGAATTTAAGAAGCGACTGATAGATAATAACTTTAAACATTTTTTTAACAGTTGTATTGTAATAGTTACGGAAAATATCTATATATACATGGATACTTTTACAAACCTGTAATCATAAATTAACGAAATAACTGCTAAAAATACTAACAATATTAACTATAACAGATTTTGTGCTAAATATGTTTTCTTTATTTTTATTTTAAGGTTGTTGCATGTAATTAATAATCAATAAAAAGTTATTAACTTCATTAATCTTTAATCTTAAAAGCCATATACGAGCATAGTTCCTTATTAAGTGTTTTATTATCCCAAGTGACTTTGAATCATTTATTAAGTTAAGCATAATCTATCTAACAGTGCAATAATGCACTTACAGTAATTCGTTAATTAGCTATAGGCAGTTGTTAATTGATTTCCCAGGCCATAATGAACGTGTTGAAAGTAATCTATTTATTACTTACTAATTTTACTGTTATAACAGATTTCATAATGCAGTATTTGAAGTTTAATCCTTGACACGGTTGTGTCTTTGTAACACTAGGTAATCATATTACGGTGTAAATAACTATAATATACTATACTAAAATATACTGGACAGCTATCTCACGGGGACCTGGAACAATCATACGTCTTTCAAGTTTTCTTTTTACAGTTTATGTCTATCCATGATATCTAAAAATACCTATACACATTAGATTTTCTTAGAACATTTACAGTCAAGATTTATTTCTATAATGTTGTATTTATTTTTATTGGATTTAGCTGAGAGAGGTCTTCAGAACAGTTTCTGACTAGTTGATCATACCTTAGGAACACGTACGTACTTGAACTGAAAACTTATTTCTAATTAATAGACGAATAAAGTTTTTTATTGTAATTGGTATCAATTGATTAAAAGGTATTATCAATCCCTAGTTGCCAGTGCTTGGTGGTTTTTAGACAGGTTACTAAGACAGTTGAAGTTAACTAGGTTTTTCTGTTGGAGTCTGGATCCCATAGCGAGCTCTAAAAATAACTTCTAAAACAGTTTTAATCTTATAGGGATGCTCTGTCTTGTCTGACAAAGTCATTTTAAAATATGTCTTGCATCTATATTCAAAATAATTCCGAACACATTAGTATGTCCAAAAGGAAAAAACAAACATAGGATTATTAAAGAAAAACGTTAAAATAATTGTGGAATAATTAAAAAGATTAATAATTGAGTTTTAATAATAAGTTTTTTATATTATTCTTAATACGACCGACGTGCGATTTAGTAAGAAACATGTTTTACAGAGCTAAAAAAATTAACTGGGAATTAGTTTTTGTTTTAGCAACAAAAATTTTCAAAATGTATAGAATAGTAAAAAGTAGACGAAGTTATTACATCGCTTTATATCTGTAGCTAGGCTCTTGAATTACACACTTTCTTCTGTAAGATAGATTACATCTAACTTTTATTATTTTCATTTCCCATATTTCATAGTAATGTGAGTAAAATAAATATTTTAGCTTCCTCTAAATCTTTTAACATTTCATGTGTGATTTTCCTAACACAAAACTCTAATATAACGATCTTTAATTATTCACCTGTAGTGCATATACTTTCCGACCTACATATATATTACATTAGACCATTACTTTTCCCCATAGTGTCAAACATGAATAATAAAAAATCTTATGTAGTTAAACTTTTGAAAATAATTGTGGAATAAACCCCTATGATACATTTAAATCTGTTCAACATATTATTTTATGACTATTTATAACATTATAGTCATAGTGATAATGTGTCATAGAAATTAAGGTTAACTTACTAATTTGTATTTTTTTTTTTCAAGAGTACGGTAACACACAGAAAATAGTTAAATATAATTGTACAGCTGTAAAAATTATAAAGTGAATAGAAACAACTTTGTGTATACTGCTAAACCCGATAAGACAGTATACCCTATTTTAACATAAAGGGAATGCCAAAACAGAGTTAAAACTAGGCTCTTTTATATTGAAATTTTATAACCAGAAAGATAGCTTAACGTGTTTCGTTTGCTATAAATAACATTATTTTTAAATAAGTCTCGAAAATAAACGGACGTAGTTTTCAATACCCAATTACAATTATAAAAACGAAAATACCCCTGATTTTGATTTAAGAATGTAGCAGTTAAATTCAATGTTGTACCGAAATATATTAAATGTTTATTTTTTATATGTATGATAGCAAAAACATGAAACTGGTTTTGACATATTTTTACTTGATCGGGCAAGTCTTTGAAACTTAATTACACATCTAATCGATCACTGACAAATAATGATCAATCTTCTCTCATATTGTTCACAAACAGGTAACGATAATTTGCTCATTTACATTTTAAACGCTGGTAGTTGTAGAGATAGCTATATTTTTGGTTGTTAAAAATGAATGCTATTATTTAAACTAGCGTCATTTTCCATTTAATTTACTCTTGATATTGCCATTTTCAGTAGGTCCTATTTAATAAACATATCTAAAATAAATTAAACAAAGGTGGAAATACACTAAGAATTATTTATTGCAAAAGTATCAAACACGGAGTATTAATACTTTTTACATAATATATATTTGTAATTACATACTCTGTTGAGTAAAAATTTTACAATTTTAAATATATATATATATATATATATATATATATATATATATATCCCCTATGTATTTAAGTCAGTTTTCCATCCATAATTGGTAAAAGTAAATACAATCGATTACATTGAACTATGAAAACTCTAAAACTGTTGTGTCTCCGAACTAATAAGACTTTTAGGTAAGAATAATAATTAGAAGCCTATGACTAATATTAAATATTAATTTATAGGACCACCAATTTCGATAATCGCATTGACGCTATAAGTTACACGGAACACTGTACGCTGTGTTTTTTCACATGTACGCTGACGATTTACAAATTTACGCCCACTGTGGGGTCCGTGATATACAAATGACAATACGCAACATAAACTTTGACATTCAAAAACTTGTGGAATGGACAACGAAACACGGACTGAAGCTTAACGAAAACAAAACCCAAACAATTGTCATCTCTCACTCACGACTAAAGAACTATATAGACACAAATAATATGCCCAAAATTACTGTAAACAACGTTTCTCTTCCGTACTGTGACAAAGTGAAAAATTTGGGTCTAACTATGAATACAACTCTTAGATGGTGTGATGCTGTTGTGGGCATCTGTTATTAAACACCTTATTAGGTGTTTGCTTCAGTTCACTCACTAAAGAGGATGCAGCACTTCTTGCCAGAACGTGTGAAACTTTTACTGGTAAAAACACTGATTTTCCTCATTTTTCATATTGTAACTCTATAATCAATGATATGACTGTGGATCTGGCTAACAAATTGCAGCGATGCCAAAATTACTGTTTACGTTTTGTATTTGATCTAAGACGTGACAATCATATAACGCATATCTATATTCAAAATTCCATTATAAAATTGGCCGATACAAGATTATTAAACATTCTTATTTTGGTGTATTCTAGTCTTAACTCTGGAGAGCCTATATATTTGGCTGACAAATTCAAATTGATCTCTGAAACAAGCACAAGAGAGACAAGAATGGCCTCATCAATGCTTCTTATTCCCCGCCATCGAACTTCAAATTACAACAAATCATTTGTCGTTACTGCTTGTCGAACTTGGAACTCCCTTCCTAACCATATTAAGTCAGTAGGGAGTCGAAATCGGTTTGCAGCATTACTGAAAGCTAAATTGCTAGAAACTATGTCAGTGGCGGGTTAGTTGGGGTAGGTTTTGGAGGACGGATAGGGTGCTAGTGAATGTGTGTATGAATTTTTTGTATGAATGTATTTATACTAAATTCTTAAAGATACCTTTATTATATAATTTTGTTCTATTTTAAATGTACAATATTAGTTTTATTTGACTTAAGTTCTATATTATTATATTAGGGTTAATTGTAAGACAGGGCCTTATGGCCCTAAATTCGCCCTTTTGTATATTTAATACAAATAAAGTCATTTGAATTTGAATTTGAACACTGGGCCTTTATACCACCAGATATCAGGACCACGTACCATGTGATATTTGACCTACGATAGAATTGTAAGGGACCTTTACTGTGAATATATTCTACTGGACTTCACTAGGCCTTTGGCCTAAACATTTAATTTATGAACTAATCATTCTCTAAATACAGTACATTAAAGTGGCTTAAAAAAAAATTCACGCATATAATTTCATTTGATTTTTTTGGTTTTTATATATATTTGTATCTGGATCTGCCTTTGTATCTGAATAAACTATCAGTTAAATCTTTGTTTTAAACATCTAGTTTTTTCTAAGTAATGTAACGCCTATTCTATCAATGAAGAGAGAATATTATACCTTTTTAAGGTTGTTTTTTAAATACCAAACGTTTTTCTAAATGTTTCGTTTTGTGTACGTCAGGATAAAATTTCTTAAAAACTATAAAGAAGATTGATTAAAAAAGTTTTCTGATATTCTGTTGATTTTTACCTTACACGATAAGGGCTGACCATAATTCCATAGTGGCACATGCTCATCATCTAACATGACGTGACTTTTCCATACTAGTACAACTGTCTATTCAGGCAAAATTTCAAGTCCTCAGCTCAATTATTTCTTGAGATATTTATAGGGAAAGAGATACAAAGGCACGTAAATATACATAGAGACAGAAGAGTAAATTTATTATAAATTTCTTAATTGCTAAACAAGGTGTACTGAATTTTAGATTATATCTTAATGTTCATTCTTTAGTATATTAATTTTTGATTTAAAGAAATAAAATAGCTCTTAGTGCTAAAGAATTGTAAATACAGTAAATCTTTTTGTTATCTATGTAATATTAAAAATCGAATTTAAAATAAAGCAAAGTTTGCTAGGTTAAGATGTTTGATACCGAATAAATTATTCAACAGACAGATCAAGTTTCCTTATTTAACTTAAAGTTAAGACAAACTGAAGAGAAACATTTTACTAACAAGACTTGCAGTGTTTTGGTTGCATTGTAATTGTTAAACCAATGAAATGGTAATCTAAACGTTCATATTTAAGAATCCCTTAAAACTTACCTTTTAAATCCATTTATAAATTTAATATTAAGTTATTTAACTACCTCCTATAAATCGATTGTTGGTCGAATAATATTAAATATTCAATTACATAAAGAAATTTTTTTTTAATTTTTTTCTTAGATATCCCGTGTAGTAAATAATAATTTAACTCATTATATCTGTTTCTCTCACTGGAATAGATTCCTTACTGTAAAATGCAATATCATTAAATTATTATTGCACTGCTTGTTGTGTGAAATTTAAAATAAGATATAACTATGTTTTTCTAGATACATATCTTCCAGCAATATTAAATCAAAATATAAACTAAATCGTTTATCCTCAGAAAAAGTTACAAAATATTCATATTAAAATATTCACTTAAAAATATACTATTACATTAAATACTTGTTTTTTTAATTTAATGTGTAAAATAAATGTATTGTAATTAATATTTGAGAAATATCATCACATGGGCTACAAATCCTGTTCGCGTGAAGGAGTCACACAAAGTACTCAGTTAGTCTTTTAAAACGTAAATATTTTTGTTTATTTTAACGGAAATTAAGTAAAAAACTAAATAAAGTCAAAATAAATTTCTACCGAAATAAAATATAACATGAAAAAGAGAAATTATTACGATGAAGAAAGTGAATGGAAATTATTTTTAAACAAAACTACCAACTGTAGGAGACTATGACCACGGACAGGGCTTGGTGCAACTCTTTGTTCAAAGACGTACATCGGAAAAACTGCGTACAAAATTCACCATTCCTTATCATCGACGGTTGTGTTATCTATATTTATAGCATCAACGTGTTAGTCACGCATGACCTCCCCCAGAAGACACACACACACACACACACACACACACACACACACACACACACACACACACACACACACACACACACATACACACACACGCATACTCATATGTACACCAAACTAACACTCGTGTACACTTATTAAATATTTTTTCTTCACTCTCGCTACATTACTTATTTCCTAATACATACTTTACGAGCCAACATACATACAATCATACTAGATATATACTTATTCAAACATAACCCACATGCTTACAGTGCATTTCCAACATACGTACGCAACAAACACGCACTAACGAGTACATTTTTATATACCTGTCACATAAACACTTAATTTTTCGCTTCCCAACCTACCCACATAATCTATTGTCTTTAATTTTACATAGTTAATAATTCACTAAGTACTCTTCTCACCATATTTAGCAAATGTAATATTCATCTTCTTAAAGAAAACATTGTTGTATACTAAATAATTTTTATGGAATCCGGTAATTTTTTAACAATAATGTGTGATATATAATAAGTATTAGTAGTAGAGACGGTTTTAAATTATCTCGGAACTCTAGTCTTTCCTGTAGTAGAATATCTTGTGGAATATTCATGAGGCAAAGAGTCATATAGGTGTGGTTGATTTTTAAAAACGAAATGTGATGTTTTGAAATGCGAAAATCATTTTCCTTAATCTTTTATTTATATATCTTATGTGTGCCATCCACGTCAATCGATTTTCAAACACAACGCCAAGATATTTATATTCATTAACACTGTCAATTATGTCACACGGGCAATCAGTATTACGAGTGAAGTCTCCGCATACGTGGAGCTTAATCCTATTAATGCAAGTGTCGCTGAATTCGCGTAATTATAAGGTCATAAATTTTGTTTTAGCAACGTTTAACGTTAAAACATTTTGATCAAACCATTTTACCTTCATTCTTGACACTTAACCTGCTTTTACGAAAACATCGCCCCACGTTTCCATATGGAATAAAATTGGTGTATCATCAGCAAAAAGATACAATATACAGGAAATATTTATTTTTGGTATGTTATTCATATACATTAAAAATAAATAACGGTCTAATAACGCTCCCCTAGATTACACCAATATGACGTGTTTAAGGCCACTACTAACACCATTATTCGTTGTAAACTGCTCTCTGTTTGCCCAGTATATTTAGAACTAGTTAAATAATGTTCCACGAACGCCAATGAAATGCAGTTTCGGAAGTATCTTTTCCTATGTAGCGTGTCAAAATATGTTAACACGATCTAGAAATATTAATGAACATCAGGTACCTTTGCTTACAGCCAAATTGACATGTTTTGTTACTGAGAACAGTGCACCGGCCACATTTTTAGATCTGCTGAACCCGAATAGGCGTTCTGCCAGAATATTTAGATTTTCATTATAATCCGTGAATTGATTTCATACAATTTTCTCTGACACTTTAGAGAACACACTAAGTAAGCTAATTGAATGGATGTTAGATCTTTTTGTAATAACGTTGCTTTTGAACAGCGGAATCACTTTGATAACCTTGAAAGCGTCGGAAAACTTTCCGGAACGTATGCTTTTATTAATAATGAGTAGCAGAGGTTTAAAATCAGCTGAAAGTTGAATGCAATCGTACCCAGGAGCTGAGCCTCCGCGTAGGCTACTGACACAGTTGTATAAGTCTTGTTCCGTGACAGTTCTCTTAGTAAAAACAGAGTCCACAGTGTAGTCGTTATCGTCTACAAAAAGTGAACCGTTCGGGTCGATTAAGCTAGACAAGTTAAATCCAACCTGTGATAAATAGTCATTGAACTCGTCGGCCACCTGTTTACTTACATCATACATCGTCGCGTATTGTTTGTTACCTAAATACTGTTCTAGAGGAAATCCGTTATTTTTATTAGTCCTTCCAATCATTCCATTGACGGCTTGCCAAACGATTTTAGGGTTATTACTATTATTATTAAATTTTGTCCTAAAGGAGTTCTTAGTCTTTATAAGGGTGTCCAGTATGTTCATGTATGTTATGAAATAAAGTTTTAAATCAGTATTAGATGGTTAATTCTCAAAAGGCTTCCACAATTTATCTGTTTTCCTGATAGACCGTACTAAGTTCTCTGTAATCCAAGATTAAAGTTTACGTAGTATTTAGGATTACTAATATTTTTACACGCGATGTCCGTACAGTCTTTGATAGCTAATAACAAATAAACGCTAAGTTTAAGATCAGATGTGTCAGTAACATGAGTCCAGCACACACGTTTATGTTATGTTGGGATTTGTATTTTTCTAATATATCGCATAGTATTTGGATAGTTAGTATTACACCGAGGGTAATTTATTTGATTGTATATAGTATATAGTGTGAATACTTTTCATTGGCTCTAACCATTGCTTAGATACCAAATACCTATCAGTTATTGTTTAGGTATATTATTTATTTGCAACAAAATGAAGTTTGTTCAGTTAGTTGAATCAATATTGTAAAACTTTTAAAATCTGAAATAGCTTGTAATTCATAAATAAAATTTGGTCTAATTTTATTATATTTATAAATAATAAATACATAGTTTTCCTCACTTGCTAGTCTCATATTAAAAAGAATCATTTAATATCTTCATAACACTTTCTTTGAAATTATTTACAATAAAATATTATTTATTTTGAATTCTTTGCTATTAGAGTGTAATCTTAGGAATGTATAATACTTAAATTATTATAGTAAAATAATTTTAGTAAATATAAAATGTATTTTTAAGGTATTCGTTTATATTTTAAGGTAAATACTATTAATACGTGTATAACTGTTTCAATCAATTTCAGCACATTTTTTTATGAACGAACAAAATCCAACAAACCTAGTATGTTTTACTTATAACTGATGTTAGTATTTATAATTAAAACCTGAGGGTATTCAAAAGAGTATGGAACCAAATAGTCCGTTGATACTTAAATATGGGCTATATGAAAACTATAGTTCTAAAACACACTCATTTTTCGCTTCTCCTAGCACCATGAGCGTCTTTAAGAAGGATGACGAGTTTGATGACAATAACTTTCTACACTTCGCTCGATGGATATAAACTGCTTGGTATTGTAGTATCTCACATATCAAATATGCAATGCAAGTTAATTTTTTATCTGTAATAAACTAGTATATGTTTCAATATAATAACTATATAAATCGACTAACGTTCTAAATGATCAATAGTAATCATAATTCTCTGAATATCTTTGTGATTGAGATATGCTGTTTTAAACCGTTTTAACGTATTTTAACTTCCTATAATAGTACACGATTATTTTACAGCAATTTTATATACCAGCTTCAATTGTCTAATTGTCTCTTTATTGGAAGAATTTATTGTATTATCTAGTTTTAGCTCGAATATTTAGAATACCGATTAAAAGAATAAAAGAATAAATATAGGTTATTCTTTTTTAAAAAGACATACAATATTGAATTTATGCATCTAATTTTTGTTAATAATTATATTTTGTTATCTTCCTGAGAAACCAAAATTTAGTACAATAATTAACATAATATAATGCACAAATTATTTTTATATTCAAGTACCTATAAGTCAATTACGTTTTGTTAGAAAATGAGTCCTATCGCACTATTGTCAACTGCTTGTTAAAGAGTTTCAGAAGATGCTCTTGATAAAGGTAGGGTGACTGTTTTTCCGTTTTATCATAATAAATGTTCTTAGTTTGCCGAGTGTTAGGGAAGTCTAGAACACGAAGATCTAAGAGAAGATATATTTCTGTCTGTCTTTATCTGTACGATATAATATCAAGACAAATAGAACAGAGTTGGTAGGAAGCAGTGATTCTGTATTGAGCTTAATGCTAGTACATATCACTTGGGACGTTACTAGAAAATTTTACGTTTGGTTGATGTCATCGATACAATTACAGAATACACAAATTTACAAACAAATTAGTTACAACCATACATAATTTAAATATATGATATAACACCACAAGTGACTATATATTTGTGAGTTAAAGAAGTTGTACATACAGTCTAATCAAAGCCTGTTATGCCAATTGTCTATGGCGTACTCCTACATTGTAATAATAAGAAACACAAATTTGCAGTTTTTTTTAAATAATATACGCTAAACACGAGTGATCCCTTGTTGGTAAAAAAATAGCTCGTGATATTTTTCAATTTATTCTACAATAGAACTGATTTCACAGGCTCAATGCAACAGTGAACTATTTGTAGTGTATGTATGTAATAAATAGTAAAACTTAAATCTTATGTTCTTGTTAAAACTTATCACTATTTATGAATGAAATTATAGAAACTGTGTCTATGTAATAAAATAGTAATGGTAATAAAAATAAATATGATACATTTTTATAGATTTGCGGCTACTAGGACATAAAATAAATTTAATTTAATGTGAATGTGATTTTCAAGAAAGGTAGGAGATTAGGAAAACTATTTCAATCTCTCACTAATAAGGAAAACATATGTTGGGTTTTATTTGTTGACTTCACTAGCAAAGTGTGAAAGTGGCACAATCTCACTGCCTTCTCTCATTAGTCCTGTTATTCTTTATTAATGTTGCTTTGATAATGTGTAAAGGTTGATTGATTAACCACGTAACTAAATAAAAATTTCCATGTTTTATAACAATAATCAATTTTAATTGATAGAATTATTTTCAGAATTTAATTAATCGTATATTTAATTCCATGCATTTTAACGTGTTTTTAAAAACCCTTGATTTTATTAAGTGGATTTGTTTTGTTCAGTAAAACAATTATTTAGCTTATTTCGTGGTATTATTAAATACGTTGTTGAATACCTGTCTGAGACTACTGAAACACATTCTAACTTAAGATTGGTAAACGATTCCGACTTAAACATTGTACACAATCAATATAGAAGTAAAATTAAAACCGTATACGTTTTAAGAACAAAATAATAATTTTAATGATCTCATAATTCGTTTACAGAGATGAGTTAAGTTGTTTTAAAAACAAGATTTTATTATCTACGACAGTAACTTGTTCTTTACACTAAGGCTTTTAACAATTCTAATACATGTTTTAAAATGATATATTTGACAATTAATTGCTATTTATTGTAACACATTCTAGATATTCCTATTCTATAGTTTGTTTCAGAAAAGTGTTTAGGAGATGGAATGAGGCATTAATGTGTCTAAAATATTCCAAAGAGGGAGGCCTAAACTGTATTTTTTTATTATATTGGTTAGTGTATTTGGTGATTTTTCCTCCAGCAAAATTAATTAATATGAGAGTTAATTTGTAAAAACCTGTGTGACACCAAATAAATTACGGGATTATATTAGCTAATATGTAGTCCTATTATCATAATACTATTTTCACTTGTAGTTTGTCATAAATCTTTGATATTATAAAAGCATATAATGCGAGAGCTGTAAAAAGTAAGGGAAGGTCCTTGATAATATTCCTGTTGAGGAACATTCTATATCAATATTAGATTAAGAAATAATACTTAACTTGAAAGTACAATTGAATTTCACTGAAAGTGTTTTCAAACTAAATGATCTCACAGCATCAAAGGTTAAAGTTTCTTCTAGATAATTTCCTTCTGAAGGTGTTACATTTCTGCTATCGTTGTAAGTTAGTCCATATAAAAAAATTATATGAGTACTGAGTATTTTCAAACTTTTATGCCAATCGTTCTAAAAATTGTTATAAATTGTTACATTTAATAAGGTATGTTACCAAAAGTTCCCGCTAAAGGCAACGTCCATTAATAGAACTACCGTCGATTTCCTAATGTTTTACCAAACTCTACTAGAACTACCGTATATTTCTATGTTACTAGGCAAATTATATGAGATCGATAGATATATTTATTGGTCAAAATTTACAATAACACTTTTTCTATTCTGCAATATTTTAAAATACCTAAAATAGAATTATTAATATAAATGAATAATATGATATAGTTATTACTAAACGATATATTTTATAAAATTCTACCTATAAAGGAAATCATTAAGAATTTTATAAGTTCTCTTTTCACATTAATTGATATATTACCATAATACTTTAAAATGAAATCTTAACAAAATTTTATAAAATAGTCATGCAAGCAGTTAAGTAACAGATTTCGATTTAATTGGTGGTGTGGCAAAGGACATTTTCGGAATCGATTTAAATAAAAATATGTGTATTGATCTCGTTTGGTTGGCAAAATTCACCCCTCAGTAAGATGCGTTACCGAGGAGGTTAACGATCGTTAAGGGATATCACGAACAGATTTCGTATTGTAACACATAGATGAACACATTTCCATTATTTTGATGCCATAAAAATATGTTTCATTATTTTATTTTAAGATAGTTCAATTTGCATTTGTGTGTTTAGAAATAATTGGAATAAATTAAGAAAATCATTATATTCTTAGTCTATAATACTTCTTATTTCGTTAAAAAGTCCAGTATTTCAGGAAACTAAAGTATGACACATTAGATTTTTAAACTAATAAAACCACTAAAATGGTTCATGTAAAGAATAAGAAAGCCGTATTTATGTAGTTTTCATTATTATTTAATATAGTTAATTAAACATTTAATTTTAGTCTCATTTAATTTAGTTATTTTAATTATTGAACAATATTTATTAACTATATAACGTTATTAAACCTGAGTGATGTCATAGTTGTTGATGTTTTAACGTGAGTAGCCTGTTTCTATAACAACAGGCATCGCATCAAGCTCAAAGGCTAGCTTCATGCACAGTATCTATTTAGATAATGAATATAAAATCAAATAAAGAGCAGATATTGTAACAAAATGTTACAGCAATGCTTCGTCCATATTTTACCGTCGATTAAAATTGCAACACTGGTACCACGTGTACAAAGTTCGGCAATCAATGTGATTCATTATTACTCTCGTTATCTCTATTGAAAGTTTTTTTAACGAAATTTATTAAATGAATGAAGTTTTATATTTTAGCTTAAATGGAAATTTCTCAGTCTGCATGTTTGTCAATTTATTGGTAAAGTTAATTTAACATTTACCAATATATATTTACATTACCATTATATGAGTAACCATGATGGGTATGATAAAACCACAGAATAAACAGTCCGTATAGAAACTGAGGTCAATCATGTGATATTTCAACCTGTGAAAGTTTTATTTAGAGAATAGATTGAAAAATACATGGATTGAATGTGATTGTTTAGAAAAGCTGAAAATATGTTATTTTGTACACCCTATCATTATAGTACCCTCCCTGATTCACCGGAAATTTTACTATTCAAACAATCCTACGAAATTTAATGAACACAAATATTCCAGTATTAACAAGTATGATTGATTTTATAGTCTTAGTGAAGCTGTCTTTATTAAGTGTGAAAATGTAGTTGTATGATGAAGCAAATCTAACGATGTAATTTAGCTGATAATCATTATTTCGTATTATTCAGTACAAGGACAGAATTTAGACTTTTCCTGCCGGGAGCATATAAACAAAATCTTCAGTATTATTATCAGTCCGTCTGTCTGCAAACAAGATAACTTGCGAATGAAATGGCCTACAGCTACATAATCTTAAATTCCAATGATCCCCTATTCTGTTATATATCGACACAAATCGGTGTTGTCACGCTGCATCAGAACACCATTCTTCACTTAAAAATACTTTCTTATTTCGTAGTGACCAGTCAGTATGTACATTTTTGGCATCTACTATAAGTATCAGTATTTGCCCAGTGATTTAGGTGTGGGAATGCGTTCTCGAACCACAGCTGAGTCATCAGCCAGTGATTCAGCAACCAGGGACTACGTGACACCAAAATCCACATGCCGATTTCCCACTCAATACGAAGACCTGCGGATCAGGTCGTCTATTCCACTTCCTTGTCTCCACTAGCAATGAACCAAAACTGAAACCTAAGGCTTTCAACTACAGACCTACCTATGCAGTTTCCTGCCTGATCAATGCCAGTCAGGTGTGTTCCCTAGTTTGGAACTTTCTTTATATTATAATCGTACAAAGGGAAATCTAAAAAATATATCCATAAAACTCAAACAAACAAGAGTAAAGGAAATAATGTTTGTGTCAATTCGGAATTGGAAAATAAAAAAAATTTTAAATTAACTTACAAAAAATTAACTTTTACTGTGAATATAGCGATACTGTTACTTGAAATTGAAACGAATGCTAAATTTACCAAGTACAAACATCTAACACACTGCACATTTACTTATATTTACAATCCTGAAGATCCTGTATACTTAAAAGTTACGTGAAAACCCGGAAACGAGCGATGTTGTAGAAGGCCATCTTAAATAGATGCAATGTTAGACCATTGATTATATTACTGAATTCCGACCACTCCCAGGCATAATATATTACTCACACGTGGTACTTAACTAGCTTATCACTGCGGTGTCTGATTACTCCTAATATATGTATACAAGGATTTACAGATGTTCTTAGTAAGCAAACATTTTAATACTGACGAAGGAGTGGCAGTTATAATATTTGAAACTTCTTCAGTTTTACATTTTTCTGAATTGGAGTTATATGAGGATATCATTTCCGTTTAATTTTTATAAAACACTGTTTGACTTCCAATCTGAAAGTTTATTCGAAGACATTTAGCTCACTTATTTTAAACTGTTCGGCCATCCAAGACCCTTAAAATCGTTGATCCCTTATTGTAGCGTTTCTAAAGCTGTGCTTTAAAAACGCTACACTAAGTAAAGCAAATATTTTTTTATCAATTTCATGTTTGTCGTGTTGAATACGAAGTGCTTATTTTCAGAGGTATGACTGTTGTTTAGAATAAATGAAGGTTTATTTTGTAAATAACAGTTTACCATTTGTGCGCCTTAAACGCAATTGTATTCTCAGCAGGTTACGCTATCACGCCTTAAATATGATACAACAATTACTGTTTATTTAATTAATAATTTTGAAACCAGAAGTAACTTTAACATATTACTGAAATTAAAATATAACCTTATCTTATAGTTTCAATAATACATTTGTATTAATTCTTCTATGTGCGAATTTCAAATATTTTCATAATTCACTAGATTAGAATTTATTAAATTAAAAGTTTTGAAATGAAACACTATAATTTTACATATTGTTGGACATAAAATTCTCTGCAAAATTTATCCTTCAAAGGCGCTTGTAAGTCACTTTTGGACTATTAAACCCCCAAGGCTAGCACCACTCTATTAATCTCAAACATGGTTCCCAAACTATTTCAAGATTCTGGATGAAATCTTACATTAGCTGTTAGGACTTGAAGAATCTAGTTTAATTAGTTTTTCAGAACCAAGACAACACTATTTTCAAGTTCGTCGGTTACTCCAAGTTTTATAAAGGCATCTTGGTACTAATTGGCCATTTCATTCTAACTTTATGTCAGAAACCGTAAAAAACCCTATTCTTAAGATTCAATACTGAAGTACATGCATAGGTTATATGCTGAAATCCATATATCAATTGTAGAAGTATACGTAATAATATTAAAAACTAAGAATTGGAGTAACATATGGCTAGCGCTATTCACAGATGGGCTACGAGCAATAAGTAAAATAATACTTTAACAAACCTTGGTCAAATTATATAATTTACTATTTTTACTTACTAGACTATAAAAAATAAATCAGTGACTTAAAATATCATATGTTAAACAGTATTTTTTACTTGAACGTTACGTAATAAAAAAATACGGCTTAGTGCTATATTAAACACAGTACATGTGTATATTATGATGAAAGTTTATTATATTGTTCATATAACGTATCATTTACAGTGCTCAATAATTTTATATTTTTTAACAGCTCTCTTTTTATTTATCATATACTTACTTATGAGCTTATTTTATAATGGGAAGTAATACCTTTTGCCTAAACTCTTAGTGAGACTAACTGTAATTTCGATTGCTTTATTATGTATAACCTAAAACTTGTAATAATATTTCACATCACGCATACCATGAAATATTTAACTGTGATATGCTATTAAAAAACTGTATAATTAGGTTTAATATTTCACAATAAACAAGCTGAAACTTCACGCAAACTGTGCTGGGCAGTAAAGTTTACCGAGGGGTCAAGTTGCATGTTGTTAACAAGCTGTGGCGCTCCATCATTGCCAGCTGTACTACACATCCTGTGTTGGCTCACTACTATAAAGTTCACTACAGACAATGTAACGAATTAAAAACTTATTGTTCTTGTTTCATGTCAGATCTGTATATAATAATGCTATAAATAGAATTGAATTGTACTATTTTACAATAAATAAATATACCTGAATGTCATTTTTTACAGTTTTCCACATTATTAGGAATGTTTCTTATTACCTAACACTGCATTGGTAATCCTGAAAAAAATATGAAATGTATAATTATAATCCTCTAAATATGTTATATACTTTACATTATTCGCAATAACAAAAAGATGAGAAAACCGTACAAACCAATAACGTCCTTTGTACGGTGACGTCTGGAATGATAGACATTTAGGGTGAGTATGTGTGGAGAATTGGTGTCACCACAAGAAGGAATTCCTTTGCAGATTTATCATGAGTAATGAGAACTATTTCAGTTACGCCGGCTTTAAGAAGGTCAGGTTTAATTGTACATTCTAGCACTGAACTTCTAGTAAACAATTCGTTTACGCTTAAGCCAAACCCATTGTTCGTAGTAAACTAACCGAAAGGTTACTCCCTTACAATAATATAACGTAATTTTTTGTTGGTATTATGCCATATTTGAGGATCAATATTAGGTTGCTATAAGATATAAAAAATACATGCGTTTTCCTTATAACCATTTTATTTTCCACTGGCATTTAAAGTATTGAAATCGAATGATTTAAGTCTCAATCTGTGGTTGATATTATAATATAATTCATGTGCTAGTCTACCGTGCGTGTAGTTGAATGTTTATTTAGTTGGTTATTTTAATATAATGGTAAAAACAATTAACAATTTACCAATCTTTTGTTTTTCTTTAAGTCTATTACTCGATTCACTGAACTTATACCTAGTAATAATATTCCAATATGAATAAAGTTTAAGGATGAATATAAAATTTAACAACGGTTTCATTAAATATTTATCTACAAAATGCATTTAAAATATATTTCTGAAGTGCTACATAAAAAAGATGTATGTGTGGAATAAAATTATTGACAATATATATGTATTTATTTATAATTGAAAGACACGTTTTTTCAGTACTTGTTCAATTCAGATAGCTTTACTCTATGAGACTGAATGATTTTAAGAACTCAATGGGTATATACATGTTTCTTAAATAGAACTTAAGTGACACTAAATGCTGCGAATGTTTAGTTGAACTACAATTCACCTTCCTTTTTCGAGTACCATTTAAAACCCGAATAAAAAATCAATGTTTGGCAAGATTTTAGACGAACTGAACAGTAGAATCATGTTCTAGCTCCTCGGACTGAAATCTAAAATTTATGCTTCCAGATCTGAAGATATCGTGAATAAAAAGTGGAAGGGTTTAAGGAGGTAGTGATTAAAAAACCCCTTACGTTTTACGACTACAAAAAGCACGCCTCTTCGACAGAGGTGTTAGCAACGGTTTGATGAAAATTATCCAAAGCTACGTGCACGACTTGTACAGAATTTAACGTAATGAAATTGTCCTATGAAGTCATGATGATAAATGCTACACAGATGTTTTCAAGATTCTCCCTTGGGGACACTACAGCATACCCTAAATAGCAATGGGTGACTTGGAAATTGGGTCTGCCTTCTCGACATAGTAACCCGATGTATTACTATAAAATTAAATCTGTAAATAAAATGTAAACATACTTTTAAACTTTTTGTTGTCCAACTTATGTCTTACTGTATCATGCAAATGACGTTTTGAGAGATGTCATGAAGGAACACTGTCTGAGACACAAAAACTACACATGCGGTAGTTCCCACGTTATCTTGTGCGGATGGAAAAGTGGTCGTAAAATCCTACCCGACTTTTATCTCATCCCTGGACCTATCCCGATTATTGGGGTTCATATGCATTTCAATCACGAGTGTAGGGTTTTAAAGTCATAAACATGAAAATACACGTCTGCGTCTCCTTAAATAAGTTTCATGAAAGTCAAGTACTGATCCGTACAACAATCTGGAGTTTTTATTTGTTATAACGCAGTTTTGCACTTCCTCAGGCTGGCGGTGCCTATAGATTTTTAATGACATGTATTTCAAATGTCAATTGTCAAATTGGTTACTGTTGTCTTCTGCTTGTTACTGTTGTCCGTTTGCAGTCCCGCGAAAATGAATTAGGGATTTTACACGTTACGGTGCAAACTGGTGATATCATAAATGGAGATGCCTATTTTATCAACACACTGCCACTGAAAATAAATGTATTTATAATATAATTGTCACTCATTTGTTTGAAACCAGTAATCAGTTGGATTTTGGCGTATATCTTTTACTCAACCAATGGCACACTCAACACAATCTATTTGATCATTACTTTTCCGTCTACTGGTTCAGAAGACATAATCAAAAGTGTACTTCTCATTGCTGTACAGAGGCACATTTTAAATAGTTAGTACTGTAATGCAATAAATAGTGTCAGTAGTCGCCAATTAAAACCAAATTTAATAAAATTCTTAAAACATGTCGTAGCTTTAAAAAGAAACCATCTTTAAAACTATCGTTAGGGATATCATTTTATTTTATTCTTAGCTATAAAACAGCTGTTAATGAGGCTAAGGCCAATAAATAATAAAAAAATTAGGTGTAGTTCTTAAAATTTATTTTATACATGTAAGAAAGTATTAACACTTGCTAAATATTATTAACGTTTTTATTTCCTTT
This sequence comes from Homalodisca vitripennis, assembly GCF_021130785.1. Lineage (NCBI taxonomy): Eukaryota > Metazoa > Arthropoda > Insecta > Hemiptera > Cicadellidae > Homalodisca > Homalodisca vitripennis. The sequence continues at coordinate 79,226,105 of NC_060212.1, read as the reverse complement.
TCGATTTTAACATATTCGGTAATGTTATTTTTCACGAAACTTGCAATAAATAAATATCGTAAACATTTTTAAATTGAATTACCAGTTTTTATTATACGAAAGGTAGAAAATAATTGAATGATGCCGATTAAAATTGAAAGTGAAAATAGATTTTAAACTTTCCCTTTAACATGGCCTGGAAACCGCTTCCTATTGATGAGTTGATAGTATAAGGTGCACCTAATCTGGTAATAATAATCTCTTAACAGTTTATACTTAATATCCATGTCTCCAATTATTTCAGGATATATATATTTTTTAGTTAATAGTGTGATTACTAGAGGATGGAAAGCTAAACTCATCCCATGTACATAATAAGGATAAATAAGATTTTATCCATGTTTTTGGTTTGTACGAAAATCATTTCAAAGCTAAAAAGCAAGTTTGGAGTAAACTAAGATTTGTTATAATCGGAGATTAAAATATTGTCTAAGAATTTCCCAGTTTTTATATATATATTAGCTGGAACTTCACAGAAAAAACGTTACAGAATTCATGTAATAAATAAAAATCTTACCGGTGATTTATTGAGATTTTGTAAGGGTCTTTGGTAGAACTGTGTATTCTACCAATTTAAGCGCAAGACTTAAAGGTCTCAATATGGCCCGGAAGTTTTTTGGAGATCCCTGATTTTTAATAACAAAACTATGGCAAGAAAGAAGTAACTTCAATGGGTTTGAGAAATATTATTACTAGGCTTGTAAACAACTGATTATATGCGAATACAAAAATATCATATTTTGATTTACAGTACACGTGAAACATAAACAACGATGTTAATTATACAAAATATTTTTTTATTAGGTTAGTTAAATGTGGCTTAAACTTGGTTTTGTTTCAATTTAGGTAAATAATGAATAACCACTAACACAATGGAATTAATTACTGTTACGTAGTGGTTTTGTGACATTGTAATTTTACTTCATCAAATTATGCAGTTACATTGTTCTTATTGAACTTGAAACAAATTGAGTTAACATGATTTTAAATAAAAAATTAGTATATTTACTCGTTATTGTAACACTATTATAATGATTTTTTATTTTTCCTGGCTTTGCCACAAGACTTTTCTTCACCATCTATGTAACACAGAAGATGAAAGATAAACATAGTAGATACCTGCACGTGTAAGTTTCATGTTTCCGGGATTGACGCAATGGCTTGTCCCGCCTATACATAACACAGGCTATATATAAAAAATATAGTCTTAATTATAGTTTGATATTAATTTTAGTTGAAGTGCATTAGTTAAGTGTCTATATGAATGTGTGTTAGTACGTCTATTTATTTATGTATTAAGTTTTGTTTTAATTATGATTACAAGTTCAGTTTTACGGGCTGTTGCAATAGTTTATCCAATTAAAACAGTACATTTACGACAAAAAGCTTTGTAATATTATTTATTTACAGTCGATTACCAAGACAGGAGGAGGACAAGTATTGAATATTGTGTTTATATGTATTTTCAAAATTATTAGTAAAAAATCTAATACCACTCTACTGTAACCATCGTGATTGTAGTTACTTCCGTGTTCACCCCCATACTCACTAAATTATGAAGAGTAAATCATCATATAACGGTAGAATGCTAGTCTAGACTTCAAGAAGATTTGGAAACAATTCTATAAACTGGACTTAATGAAATAAATTGGTGGGTAGGAAGTGAGAATTAAGAAGTTAAAAATTTTACATATTATGGACTACCAAACTCACCGGAGTTATCTTCATCTGCGCCACACCAAAGAAATTTAGTTTTTATGTCCAAACTAAACGATTATCAGAATTTAATCACAATCTCTGAGTACCTTAATGTAAACGGAGTAAATTCATAGTTCTCAGAATATAGATTCACTTTGCCGCAGACATGTGGGATAAAGCGGAAGGTTATAATACCCCATTAATAAACATTTGAAATTCTCGAAAACACCCACTTCAATAGATTAAAAGGACGCTTAGAGGCATAATATGTTTTAAGTAAATAATTACGGAGAGAGTGGGGGAACAAAAACTAAAAAGACGAGAAAACACAGGTCCCACAAGACCTTCCAGTGACAAAGATAATGTGGAGGAAGAGTCATAGAATATATATATATATATATATATATATATATATATATAAACTTTTAAATATATTGTAATCTGATGTTTTAAACGAGGTAAAATTCCATATTATTTTGCATTACATTATCAGCTACTGAAACTGTTCCTTCATATGTACCAATAATTTCAAAATAACTTTCTGAAACAGTTACAGTTTAAATACATATATAAGCTTAACATCCACAATTAAATTGACTAAGTAGTTTAAATATAGAAATAGATAGGCTATCATTTATTCAGTGATTAATTTATTACGAAAAAGAAAGAGTTTTAGTAATATCTGAATGTCTTTTTCAACAGACGTACGCGAGAAATAATGAATCACATTTATGGCAGAAGGTTATACTTGTGTTTGCAGCGGGGCTGAATTGAAATCTACAGTAAACCTTGATACAGTAAATACTATTTATTGACTGCTTTGTTTTAAATTAGAGGGATTTATTACAATCTTCTAGCAATGTGTTACTCTTAATTTAAAATATCAATCATTAAAAATAAAATAATCTATAAGCGGCAATATGATTAATAAACCTTAAACTACCTTTTGCATACCTTGCTCTGAGTCAAGTAGTCTTTCACCTTCCCTAGATTTTGGAGTAAAATACAATCGGACACTATTTGTATTACAGTACGTGTATTCTATGAATAAATAGTAGAATAAGAAACGATGTAAAAGGTCAGGAATACCACCTGTCCGCGAGGTATAGTCGCTGAACTTACATACCTTCTTCGTTTTAAAGAAAAATCCAATTCACGATTCTTAAAGAGTTCGCTTAAAATAATCTATAAGCGGCAATATGATTAATAAACCTTAAACTACCTTTTGCATACCTTGCTCTGAGTCAAGTAGTCTTTCACCTTCCCTAGATTTTGGAGTAAAATACAATCGGACACTATTTGTATTACAGTACGTGTATTCTATGAATAAATAGTAGAATAAGAAACGATGTAAAAGGTCAGGAATACCACCTGTCCGCGAGGTATAGTCGCTGAACTTACATACCTTCTTCGTTTTAAAGAAAAATCCAATTCACGATTCTTAAAGAGTTCCTTAAAATAATTTTAAACAACGAAAAACACCGAAAATAGCAATTTTAAGGGGTTTTGGGTCATATTTTATGAAGTAAAATGTAAAGATAGTTGGAGCTGTGTCTCATTTTAAAGTTTTCTATTCACTTATCATTATGAAATTTTTTTAAATTTCATTCACTTCTTTTACTCAGTGCTGTACTGTTTTAAATTTTTATTATTTATTTTTTACTTGGTAGAGTCGCTTTGAACTCCTCTTTTTACCGTAGGTTCTTAGTTAACTACTCATTATTTTTGTACCTTTTTTAAATCTATTTTTCCATTACGTTCTTTAATTTAAGTAATTATTATTCCTACGATTATCTAGCTTCTAACAATTTCGGACCAACAATTATGCCATTTAACTAACCTTTTTAAATATCTTCGAAATGTTATCCGTTGTTTTAAAAACAGTTTTCTAACCTAGAAGTTAAGATGTCTCCAGCACTTAAAGTAGTTTGAAGTTTATTTTTGACGATCGAAGGATTGTGAAGGAAACAGGACTTTTCCGGACATATTCCATCGTTCAGTGAAACAGTGTTACTGATTTCTTGTTTCACTGAACGATGGCAAATGTCCGGAAACATCCTATTTCCTTCACTAATAACTTCTCCTTTATTAATAAAAAAGCAGCCCCGATTTGTTGCATTATGTTCTCTCTAAAGTAATAGTCATTGATGCCTAAAACTAGTATTTTAACCTTCTCTATATGTAGTAGTCCATGCATGTTAATCCCGGGATCTGATTGGTAGTTTTCTGGTTCTGGTAGAATTAGTCTATTGTTGTGCCTTGTAATTTGCAAAAGTAAATTTGAAGTACTATGCTAATTATGCAAGAATTTACTATTCGGGATACTCCTGTTTAATTTAGCGGGATAAAGAAAGAACAATTTCACTTTAATGTTATACCATGATATCTGAATGAAAATTCCAGAAATGGTGAAATGAGCGACTAATTCTAAAGTGGTGACTATGCTCTTGGATTAAGAGGAAAACTTTTAGTTACATATACCACAAACTAATATTGTTTTCTAGAACTTTAAGTACAACAGTTTGAAATCCCCTGGACATATAACATTTAGTTATTTAAGTTCTTTAAGATTATAGTAATTTTTTTTTATAAAAACATTTATCTATTAGAACATTATTTTTATTGATTTTTTTTCTCTTTTGTAACATGTTTACCGATACAACCAACATACAAACATTAGCTACAACATGTATTTAAAAAAAGAGGCGGTGTGAAATATGTTATGTGAAATACTGAGTTTCGTGTTTGTGTTGCGAATAAAATGGGTTTAATTTTCTCTAAAATAGCTATTTCTGATATTGACTGTAGCTGAAGTCTTTAAAAAATCATATTATCTAGAGCTACACGTATAATTAAGTTATCTTAAAATTATAAATATCATGAAACCGAGCGCAGCTAGGAATGTTTTCTGGCAAATAATGTTTTGTGATTAATTTTATGATATACTTGTCTGAAATCAATAAATCTATAAGTGCAATGGCTATTTATTGTTCTCTCATCTTCTGCATTAAAGGATGATATAGTAAATGATGCGTTAAATTTTTTTTTTATGAAACCCAATATGAGTAAAAAAGAAGTACAAATTTATTTGAAGATTTTTGCTCCATTACAATGACTTTCATTTAAACAATATTGAAAAAAATTCTACTTAGCGATTAAAATCCCGATTATTTGGGAAATGCAATACACATCGTGCCACACTCTGCCGCAAAATCTTCCAGGCGTCGTTTTCTTTGTTAATTATTTTCAGTAGCTACACGTTGTGCCACACGCCGCCGCAAATCTTGAAGATGTTAATCTTATTTCTCATCATTTGTAATAGCTACACGTTGTGCCACATGCCATTGGAAATCTTGCAGATGTGCCTTTTGTTTCTGGTCATTTGTAGTAGCTAAACGCTGTTAACCACGTTGGCGCAAATCCTGAAGATGTCCCTCTTTTTGCTCGTCATGTCTTATAGGCGTCGCTCTCGTTGTTCATTATTTTTGGTAGCTACACGTTCTGCTTCACACTGCCGGAAATCTTGCAGGCATCCTTCTCGTTACTCACCATTTTTAGAAGCTACTGGCAGTGACGCAAGTTGGCGCAAATCTTATAGGCGTAGATCTTTTTGTTCGTTAATTTTATTAGCTACACTTTCTGCCACACGCTCTTGTATAACCTCTAAATCAGGGGTCCTTTCTACTCCTTTAATATTAGTTTGGGATTGCTGGATTTTAATTTTAGCAGTACGTGTGGGACAAAATATATGAAGTAGATAAATAGATATAATAAAATAGGAGTAAAATTATTCATTACCTAATATTATAAATTTTAAAATAAAATCCTTTTAGTTTAAGCCTTCTTCAATTTTTTACAAAAATTTTAGGGATTTTTAAGTGAAGACGTGAGTTAAAAAAGACATATATTTTATCAATCATTTAACATCAAACCAAATAGCCATTAGCTTACTGCTCTTGATACATCAGATGGTATCTACCAGATTTCATTTACTATATAAATCGCATTAAAATCTATAAAACTATTGTATTTATCAGATTGGAGAGAATGTGAGTTCAAGTGAGAAACCTATAAACTATGAGTTTTTATATTTATAATTTTTAAATTTATGATATCTATGCTCCGTCTACAATGTTTTTCTTAACTTACTCCAGTCAAAAAAAACTTAATAAAAACCCATTTATCACTTAGTAAACATAAGAATATCATTGAAGACTAAGATTGAAAATTGAAACAATATTCAGAACCCAACAAGTAAACTTTGTAATATGCGTTGATAATGTTATAAGCCTAATCCGCACAACATTCCCCTATCACTAAACGTTTTCATCTATATAAAGAATATATATATATATATATATATATATATTTCTTGTGTGCGTGTGTATGGAACTGAAGTCCTCCTAAACGGGTGGACCGATTTTAATGAAACTTTTTGTGTGTCTTCAAGTGGATCCGAGAAGGGTTTAGATTCAAAATTCGGTCCAATTTAAATAGTTTATTTAATTAATTTTTTAACAATAACTCTTGTTGATGTCGGAGTGTTTTACATTGGATCCACCAGACTGCGCTACGACACGTAACACAAAGTGAAATGTTACTTAACAGCTGTTAATACTTTCAGCTGAAGTTCATCAAAGAGGCAGAAACATCAGTTAACATTTAACATGTAGAAAATTGTTATTGTAAAGTGCTTGATCAGTAGTGTAATGAATATTGTAAAGATGAAGTTTCACCAATTGTTCTATTTAAACATTATAATATTACAACACAGCCATAATGTTTTTCTATTTTAATTTTCAGGTTGTCCCGACAGTTTGTGCTGCTATCAAATTTGTGTGTTGTTTTGTAACATCGTGTAATTATTGTGCTAAGTACTAATTGTAATAATACATTAATAGAGATTGAAGATGTTTGATGTGCATAAAAAACTATAGTTATTTATTGAAGTTATTGTACTCATGTTGCAAATTTATTGAAGTGAGTATATTGGTCGCATATCCTCCAATAACCTAAGAAGCATACAAATCGAAAGGTTGTGTTTCTATGTGTCTAGAGGTATATTGTTAACAGTTTAGATAATCAAGTTTTAAACTAATTGGATTAAAAAAAAATCTGTTATAATTTACATTTTTAATCTGCATTCAAAATTGGTCACATAAGTTCAAATTAAATAGCATACAAATCGCATGTGTGAATAACTATTGGTAATAGTATAGGAATTGGTTTTAAATTAAATTCTGTTTGTCAGTTCTGATACTATACTGTAATTTAAAATAACTATAATGAAATTCGGTAGTTTAGATAGGCTAATCAAAAATATCAATAATTCGATTATAATGGTGGCCGCTTATTATACTTCAGCCCTATAGGGAATATTTATTTAGTAATTTTTATAAATTAAATTCTGTTGGCCAGTTCCGATACTATAGGCTACTGTAATTTTAAATAACTATAACGTAATTCGGTAGTTTAGATCGGCTAATCAGAAATATCAATGGAGGTTATCCTCGGTACTTTAGATAGGCTAATCAGAAATTTATCAATAGAGGTTATCCAGATATAAAATTGGAAGTTTTACTAAAATATAATTTTAACTGAAATTCGTAGTAAATATTAAGTGTGCAGTGATCGATCGGTTAAGTTTTTATTTATAAATAAAGTGTTGTTGATATTGGAATGTTTTACATTGGATCCAGCAGAATGAGCTACGATCGCAGTTTCAAATGTTTTTCTATTTTAATTCCAGGTTTTCCCGACAGTTTGTGCTGCTATCAAATTTGTGTGTTGTTTTGTAACCGTGTAATTATTGTGTGAGTGCTAATTGTAATATTACATTAATAGGTCAGAATTAGATTATAGTTATTTAAAGGGTAATGTATAATAAGCGGCCACCATCACAATCGAATTATTGGTATTTTTGATTAACGTATATCTAAACTACAGAATTCCATTATAGTTATTTAAAAATTACAGTATAGTATCGGAACTAGACAACAGAATTTAATTAATCTTAAATAAGTATTCCCTATGTGGCTGAAGTATTAGTGGCCACCATCACAATCGAATTATTGATATTTATGAATAGCCTATCTAAACTACTAAAAATATGATCCGAATTAAATTATAGTTATTTAAAGGCTGAAGTATAATAAGCGGCCATCATCACAATCGAATTATTGATATTTTTAATTAGCCTATTTAAACTACCGAATTTCATTATCTTTATATTTACTTTATATATTGAATTTGATTGTGATGGTGGCCACTTATTATACTTCAGCCCTTTAGGGAATACTTATTTAGTATTGTAGTAAAATTAAATTCTGTTGGCCAGTTCCGATACTGTAATTGGAAAACCATCTAAGTTGTTTGAGTATACTCCTGAAGGATTAAAAAAAAATTGTACATTCAATGGCATTACGATAAATTAAGTTGTAAATTGAAAAAATATACCTGTTATAAAATAGTTAGTTTCAACTTTTTTACCTTCAGATTAAGTAAGTTTAAGTTTTAATTTAAAACATCCTCTACATTTCACATCACTCATGTTATACTCACACACTATCGGTTGGTCGAAGTATGATTAAATGTACATGTAATGAAGTTAGATATTGTAATAACTTTTTAATAGACATTTTTATCAAAACAGCCCAGGTTGTTACAGATTAATCAAAGTTTAAAATTTTCGAATTAAAGACGTGTGTAAAGGACAACGTCTGTCGGGTCTGCTGGTATATAATACAATATATATATATATTATATATATATATATATATATATATATATATATATATATACAATAAATTATAGCCCTACTGCTTATAAACGTATTTTGTTAATCACAGTTACTGTAGGACAGAAATTTCATTCATCATATACAATAAGGTGACCAATGTCATTGTTTTATTTCATTAGTATAATAATTCAGATTAGTGTAATTATATGAAAATTTATTCCAAGAATCAGTTAATCTAACACCATTTTTTTTATTTTAGCTGTTCAAAGAAGGAGGACAAAAATTGGGCAAAGAAGGTGAAGCAGAAGTTTAATCCTCATTTGACTGATTTGTCAACAATTAGTCATTCAGTTATAACTAGGTAATTTGTTAATTTTTAGATATAATTTATCAATCGCTTAGAAGTTTTTAATCTCAGTTATTATATGACAAACTAGGTAGTTTTTACTTGCCATTTTTATACCAAACTACCTGAGACACTGGTATAGCACTTGCCATTAGAAGTCAAATAGAAAATGGCACTAGACTTCCAATCATTCAAATTTTGTGTGGAATTAATGAATTCTGTTGAACTGGGGAAAAAGAGAAAAGTTGAAAAGAGATTCAAATTCAAATGAATTTATTTGTATTAAATATACAAAAGGGCGAATTTACGGCTATAAGGCCCTGTCTTACAATTAACCCTAATATAATAATATAGAACTTAATTCAAATAAAACTACTACTGTACATTTAAAATAAAACAAAATTATATAATAAAGGTATCTTTAAGAATTTAGTATAAATACATTCATACAAAAAATTCATACACACATTCACTAGCACCCTATCCGTCCTCCAAAACCTACCCCAACTAACCCGTCGCTGACATCGTTTCTCGCAATTTAGCTTTCAGTAAGGCTGCAAACCGATTTCGACTCCCTACTGACTTAATATGGTTAGGAAGGGAGTTCCAAGCTCGACAAGCAGTAACGACAAATGATTTGTTGTAAGTTGAGGTTCGATGGCGGGGAATAAGAAGCATTGATGAGGCCATTCTTTTCTCTCTTGCGCTTGTTTCAGAGATCAATTTGAATTTGTCAGCCAGATATATAGGCTCTCCAGAGTTAAGACTAGAATACACCAAAATAAGAATGTTTAATAATCTTGTATCGGCCAATTTTATAATGGAATTTTGAATATAGATATGCGTTATACGATTGTCACGTATTAGATCAAATACAAAACGTAAACAGTAATTTTGGCATCGCTGCAATTTGTTAGCCAGATCCACAGTCATATCATTGATTATAGAGTTACAATATGAAAAATGAGGAAAATCAGTGTTTTTACCAGTACAAGTTTCACACGTTCTGGCAAGAAGTGCTGCATCCTCTTTAGTGAGTGAACTGAAGCAAACACCTAATAAGGTGTTTAATAACAGATGCCCACAACAGCATCACACCATCCAAGAGTTGTATTCATAGTTAGACCCAAATTTTTCACTTTGTCACAGTACGGAAGAGAAACGTTGTTTACAGTAATTTGGGGCATATTATTTGTGTCTATATAGTTCTTTAGTCGTGAGTGAGAGATGACAATTGTTTGGGTTTTGTTTTCGTTAAGCTTCAGTCCGTGTTTCGTTGTCCATTCCACAAGTTTTTGAATGTCAAAGTTTATGTTACGTATTGTCATTTGTATATCACGGACCCCACAGTGGGCGTAAATTTGTAAATCGTCAGCGTACATGTGATATCTAGTGAATGTAAGTACTGTACAAATGTCAGTTACGTAGAGTAAAAATAAAAGAGGTCCCAGTATTGAACCTTGCGGCACACCACCAGTGAGAATCCTGTAGTCAGATACATTGTCAGCCACACTTACACACTGCCGCCGATTCGAGAGATAAGATTTAATCCAGGTAATACTAACCTCGGAAAATCCTAAAGCACGCAGCTTTCTTAACAACAAGCCGAATATAACACAGTCAAATGCCTTGGAGAAATCAAACAATGCCATAATAGTGCACTGACTTCTATCCATCGCTTGGCGAATGTCATCAGTAACACTGAGAAGCGCCGTTTCAGTGCTATGATTTGATTGAAATCGTGATTGAAACTTATTCAAAATATTATTTTCTTTTAGGAATATTGAAATTTGAGAGTGCACTATTCTTTCCAAACCCTTTGAGAGATCAGGGAGAATGCTGATTGGCCTGAAATCTTTTGCCTCAGTGGGAGAAGAAATTTTATTTGTTGGACGGATAAGGGCAGACTTCCAATGTTCAGGAAAAACTCCAGTGGTTAAAGATTTGTTTTATATAACAGTCACCACAGGAAGCACGGCATAAAGGATCTTTTTCAGCATCTTAATAGATATTTTATCAGTTCCGGTGGCATTACTTTTAATCCTGTTTATAGCTGGTAGAGTGTCAACCTGGAGAATATGTTGAAAAGTGAATTTCTCATATGGGAAGATGGGTGGGGGTTGGTTGTGTGTTGTGGAGGTAGTTGTGGAGATGTGTGTTGGTTTACCGGTATACCTGGGAATATACCAGCAGACGACTTAGAAAAGATATAAAGGAATGTATAGTTTAAAAGATTTATGTTATCGCAAAAATAAGTTAGGTATATTTTATTCGTAATCGTCAAGGTACATAAATCTATAGTGATTTATTTACACAACGCAACAGATGGATTGGAAATTCGCCAAATAAACTGTACACTTACGTATTATGTACTAACTTTTATCAAAATACTATATATATATTTTGCTAGACAACCATGAGTAGACCTAGTAAGCATAACATAATTTGGATTTACAAGCGTATGTTAACGGCATGTTAACGTTCACAGTGGACCATGTCAAAGCAAGGGGCGTATTCCTGTGTAAGTTGCGAGAGCTGTGTGTAGAGTTACATGTTTGCGTGGGACCACAAGCGTCCTTTACTTTACTTTGCTGGGAATTTACTGTTATTGAAGGCTTTGTAAAGGTACAGTAATGTTTGTCTGTGTTAAGTATCAACAAGTGCTCTTTCTTTATAATACATTTATTTTTAAGAGATAAATGGGTATGAGTAATTGAACTGATTATATTATTATTAACGTAAAATGTAATCTAAAATACGTGTTGGCAGAATTTTACCGGAACAATTTATATTTGTTTGTCTGTTTTCTTTCCTTTCCACAAAAACAAACTAACCTATTATTTTAAATGTTTTCTGGAGATTGTTTATAGTATGTTTCAAAAACTGTGGACGATAGGTCTTCATGTCTATGACTGAGATTTTACTAAGTTTTAGAGAAAATTTTAAAATAGGTGTTATGCGTAAATGTAAAGCCAATTAGAAAAACTAAAAATATTTAATTTTTAAGAGAATATATTTGTTACGATCAATGTTTCAGTCTAAGCTCTAACATAGGTGTATCTCAAAATTAACTTAATTTTCAGGATAAGTTACAGAAGTTTTCTGTATTAAATGTTTCATTATTTTTAAAATGAAATCCGTTTGGTACCTAATTTAACATCGCGCATTTTACAAAGATTAAATATCGTTATAATCCTTGACCATATTGGTTAGAGGCTAAATTCTATAAGGTTTGAAAAAAAAACCAAAAGGTTTATTATATTAAACTAAAATTGTTATATATCGTTTTCGTTAAAACAATTATAGTTATTAACTACGTAATTAGGAAACACTCAAAATTATAGAACTTTTGCTACAATACCAAACACTACACGACAGAACCATACTTTCCAACCCTTGCAGTTAAATTAAATATTTTTAAATAGATTTTAAAATTTGTTGCTATAATAGGGAAATGGCGGTGGGATGTCCGTTATCGCACATTTTCGCCAGTGTTCTTATGAAAGAATTTCAGAAAAAAGCCCTCTCTTCATCTAAGTTAAAACAGAGGATCTGGTGGAGATACGTGGATGACACTATCATCGTCTTCACTCATGTAAATACTGAAGGAAACATTAATCATGGAGTTGGAATTTCATAAACACCTATATTTCGATGTCTTGATATGTTTCGATAAAATGTTCTTAAATATCATGTAATTAGACAAATTTTAGATATAAAAATGTTATAACAGTCAGATCCCTGGTACACTTTCTTACTTTCTCTGCATATATTGTTTGTTACAGCTCTCCCAAGTTGGACTATGTCATATGATAAAAGCTTTAAAACCGGATTGGTAAATTATTAAATATCAGTTGCATAATTTTAGGACAATGACTTTTATAATAAAATAGGATTATTTAAAAAGCACACTTGAGAATCTTAGCAAAGTTCTCAGGCTAGGTTCTGGCAGATCCAGGCGGTAGGAACTGCCTTTAAAGTGTAAATGCCAAAAATTAGGATTCACTCCCTAATTAGTATTCCTAAGGTAAATTTATTAGTCAGGGAAACAAAAATGTTATCTATAATATCAAACTTTTAAATTTTTGCTAAATGATGAATAGTCTAATTTATCACTTATTTCATCAACTTCCATTTTCTGTTATTTAATTTAAATGTATTAAACATTCATAATAGCAGTCTCTTAATTCTTATATACATAAACAGCTTAAACTGTATGAAACTAATACATAAAAATTTTAACGCATTCTTTTTAATGACATAAATTAAAAAAAAAATTATAATTTAGAATTAAAAAGAAATTATATAGACCTGTTCTTTAGTATTAAATAAATTTAAAAGTAATTGTGTCTACCAATTACATCGTCTCATTACTATTGAAAACAAAGAAATATATTCATGCAAAAGCCTTGGATCGTCCAAAGCCTCCCTTTCAGCATCAATCTATCCCAAAATACATTTATGAAGCGGCCACAAGTTAAAATGTTAACAAACGTGTTCGTGAATATGTACAAGACTTAATCTAAACATCAAAGGTCAAAAATCTAAAACTTGTGGTAAATCTCCCTTTCAATTCTCAGTCAATCTTTCTACCTTCATAACAGTAGCAGACCTCTACCTTTCAATATCAATGACTTGAAATTATACTGATGGTTTAATTAATTTAGTCATATAAAATGGTTTCATTTAGGAACAATTGCATAGGTGTTATAATTTAATTTCTTTTACGAAGTAGTCAAATCTACGGATATTTAGTTACTAGATAATTGTTATATTTTATTTTGTATCCTGGCACAGGTTGGTTACGATTGTGTCTGGATTCTTTAATTAAACTACATATAAAATATAATCTATACATAGACGAACTCTAGAATATTATTTATTAAAATAAAACATATTACCGCTGTTAAAAAGACTAGTATTTAATATATATCTGAGTAATCACTCATTTATACAACTAAATATTTCATGAGAATTTGTAACATTAGTATCAGTACAGATGAAACTATAATATTCCATGGCATTATTCAACATTGCTATTATGACTATGTACTTAATAGATCATGTTTATATTTATGTTTGAAATTTTATAATACCATTTATTTTTAAAATAATAATATATTACATAATAGTTGATAACTAGCGGTTACGCGCAGCTTATTTCACCCATTGCATAACAGATAGACATGCACTCTTTAATAGCTTAATAAACGCCGTGAATACAAGTGATGGTAACTCCTAGATACTCCAGATTCCTAATTCTCTTCAAATTAATTAGAACTTCAGTTTAAGGAGCAGTTTTGTTTTTTTTAAGTCAGAAATCAAATTACATTTTACGAGTACCAATTGAATATGTTCAAATGTCTCTGCAAAGTTGGATAATATTTAAATGGAATCGGTAACTATTTTGGATCGTATTGGAGGGACATATTCCGTGCTAATTTTGTGAAGACTGGCAATATAATGTGATGGAGTCAGACAGTAATTTTTAAACGAGTATAAACATGCTTATATTATTAGTTTCAGATCTAACCAACCACACTTCACATGAAATAGTAAATTCAGTTTTTTGGCCAATATTAAGAAACAGTTTAAATGCTTTTGTTTCAAAGTTGTCAATGATCAAGAACTGTTTTCTAAGAATAAAAGAAACAATACTTTCGGTCTAAAGTACTACCGGCACCATGGGAGTGTTCACATGTTCCTTTTCTTAATGGATTTAGTATGAAAAGTGATTACTTCAGGTAATAAAAATCCATATTTAGTGCATATTGGGATTTGCAATGTAGTCCCTAATGTGATCTTATATTAGATTGGTCTTTATCTTGATCAGATACATTTTTCGTTTTGTCATCACACTAAATCACGAAATATTGTGAATAAAGTTGAGAATATAACATGCACAGTTCACTGAGTTATTTACATGTAAATTTGTTTGATTCAAATCTTGGCAACGACCAAACCAAACTAAGGGTTTAGTGGTGATTCACTACGCGTGGCAACAGAAAGCCAAAGAGTGTCGGTGTAAGGGGTATGAATATTCAGTACTGTAATTTTGTCCAATACGATGACAAACAAAAGCTTCGATCTATAGAGGTCTACAGTAAACAAAGGTAAGGTCACAATCTTGATATAATAAAATTATTTCATATATATGCATAGAAAAAATGTTTGATTTGTTATTTTTCCATCTTTTAATTTTCATCATATTTTGTTTAATACTATTAAAAGCCTACCATCGTTAACACATTGTAATAGATTATTTTGTTCAGTGCACATAGAAAATTACGAAATAAACAAAAACACACACACACACACACACTCACACATATATATATATTTTTTAGCAGTTACCCGCGGCTTCGCACACACTTTCCTGTTAAAAACTCGGACAATATTTCATGTATTCTTTATCTATGACATAACAAACACTCCTGAGATAATCGGTAGTCACTCAAAGGTATTCCAATCTCCTGATCAATTATATATTTAAGTTTAAAGAACTGTGTTTTGTGGTCCGGAAGTTGTAAAGTGAAACAGTTTTTAGAAGAATCTACGAAGAATAATCGTATAATAGACAATGTGTAAATATATAAACTCTTCCAATAAAATATTTAACGTGTATCGTCAGTTTGAAATTAAATCTATATCGTTTAGTATGAATATAGATCTTCTATGAAATTAAAATATGTAAAATATATTGTACAAATATATTCTGTTGTAATTCTCTGAATGTAAGAGACACGTAAGGAAGATATCTTTGTTCTCACCCACCTGCATGCTCACGTTCGTGTCGTTGTTTATCATGTTGTGTCATATGCGTGTTATGGACAAACATCGCTGTGTAGAATACAAAGTATTTACTTTTATATTAAATATTTTCATTCTGAAAACGTCTTGAACCATAAATATTAGGTATTTCCCCAGCAGAAGTGAAACACTACAATATTTATTGTGATATTATATTACGTCACTGAATATGTTACATTGTTAACGTGACCATGTAATACATTTTATAGACCATGCAATCATGTTTTAGTGTTTCATAAATTTAAACATTATCGTTACAATATAATTCAAATTGTAATTTTTTTCCTTTCAGGTAATTTTGACAAGGTTTACATAAATTATATTTCGAATTGAATATTTCGATTAATAATATATATTATACATATTTTGTAAGTATGAAAATTCATCATAAAATAAAGTTTAATTAGCTGTTATGAAAATATTAAAAGCTGGCACTTAAAGAAAGCCTTAAATGTACACTTTGCTATATTAGACTACCGAAACCATTAAACTTGAATTTACACTTTTTTCACGTGTTTGGTTTTTTTCACAGTAATCACTGTTAGTATGCAATATATTACATTTTATTGAAAAAGATAATGTAAAACATTTCCCTTGTAAATTAGGAGGAGTTATTTTTCTTACGATCACTTCCCTAATCGGACATCCATCATCGCTGTAGGTGGCGGTCAATTATTCATTGGACGTAGTGGCAGGAACATCGCCTTTGTGTTGTCCGGGCGCGCCTTGTCGTTTGGCGCACCTAACCATGTATCATCTGTCTCTGATAAAATACTGAACACAATACAAATAGTGTGCAATAAATTGTTCAATTTTATACACATTCCTTTTTGTACAAAATAATGTAAACCTTTCGAATCTCAAAAGACAGTGCACATGATTTTTTGTGCAGATATTGTTGTCTTGGGTTTTTCTTCCTTTGGGGATAGGGTGTGTGTCGCCATTCTATTGACTGCTGTTTGGTTTCCGGTGTAACATGACGGATCTGTCATGTTTCTTCACCTGTCACAAGTTTGTTTAAAAAAGTTCCCACCATCATCACTGTACCGTGTGAGAAAGGCAAAGCACTTCCGAGACTCTTGGTTTTGTGCACGTCTTTGAGCATTTATAAATCCCAATGCGAACACAGCTTGCAATAACCTAAGCGGTCCGCAACAATTTTGTTCAAAACAGTGCGTGAAATTGTGAACGTGAAATGATGATGTCTTGAATCGTTATCGTAAACTGTCCTTCCCAGATCATCGGTGACGAGAGAAGGCTGACAGCTGTGCTTTTTATCATGCATAATTGTTCGAGCACCATTGAACATTGTAACCCACTTTCTCACGATCTTTCACTCATCACGTCTTTCCTGTAAACATCTCGAAGTTGACAATACATTTCTCCCGGTTTCAAATTCCTTGCGTTCAAAAATCTTATTACAGAACGAATCTCACCAACGAGTGGGATCACTAATTGTCTTAAAACATCTTAAAAGTTCAGAAAAACTAAAAAACACAACTGCACAACAAACAGATCTACGAAATTGGCGTGACTCGATAGCCAGTGAACAAAGACGACTACTGCGCATGCGCAGAACGCCGATAACACCGCTACTGTGGCAGTAGAATGAAACGGTACTTTCATTTGAACACGCCTCTTATATATATATATATATATATATATATATATATATATATATATATATATATATATATACAATCTTATTGGTAGCAGCTTGTAACTAGACCCAAAGTATAAAATAAACTAAATATATGTACACGTTAAGTTAGAATACGTACAAGTTTATAAGTTACAAACCTTTTAATAAATCTAGTAACGTTTATTTTGTCAGCTTTTCTCTGTTTACATCGCAAATTCGATTTACTAAACGAATTGCTAAACTGTCAAGTTATTAATATTACCGTATTAATCTTGTACTCCATAAACCTATAAACCTATTTGAATTAAATATTAATATCATAAGAAAAATTTTAATTTGTTGCTTGAATATCTGTAAATATTAATTTAATTTGTTTTTATTCTAAAACCCTTACTTTAAACAAAAACCGGAGGCATAATTGTTTTAATTTCAAAAAATTAGTCTTTAATTTGAAATGATGTGGCACATAATATAACAATAAATATTTAATAGTTATAACCTTATATTTTGCATTAGTGTTTTTATAAACATTAATTTTTTTATAAAACACTAAACACTACTGACCACATGCTCCCACTTGGCTTTAGAGGAATATAAGACACTTAAAACAAATTTGCCTATAAATTTGGTTTATTGTCCGCTTGTTTTGTTCATTATAATAAAACACTTATAAATATCACACTTACACATTTGAACTGTCGAGCATAGGTTTGTGGGCTCATGCCACTCTTAAATGAAGTTCGAAAAAATTTATTCATTGATAAAAAATCTAAAACCTAAACAAACCACTGGTCTTGTACGTGCAGATTGATTAATGTGACATAATTATACAATAATAGATTTACACAAAAAATGACTCATCATTAAACTCATTCTTGTAGAAATGAGGTTTTATTCTATATACAAGTTGTCCATACAAAATCTTTTGCGACGTAACATGCAACATGATACATTCTGTATTTTTTTATTGAATCAGGTTTTATATAGTTGATTTAAGTAATAAGATTGAACACAGCAATGAACACTGTATGAAGATATGTAAGTGTTAGAATAGTTAGGGTATGTGTGTTAATGTGTAACACGTATGAATCTCTTGTTGGGGTGTTAGGTTTGTTTTAACATTTATTTACTCAGCAATTTTGTAGTAGCTATTATGTTTACCTATAATATTAATGTAAAATGATTCTCTAGCACTTAGGCAAATCCCGTATGAACCATCATAAGACTTAGTGTTCCCAATATGCTTAAGTATTATAATTCATTTTATTGCTATAGATTAGATCATTTTTTAGATATCGTGCAGTTAGGATGACAGATAGACATACAGAAAGCTTACCCAATTAAATTTAAACTCTTTGCTTCCGTGCATTTAATTATTGTAAGAAAAAAATGTACCTTAGCAATCTCACAGAGACACGGAGATAATGCATCCAGGCACGGAATCAGAGGTCAAGATATCACCTTGATGCGTGGCCTTTGATTTATGAAAACCGTGCATATAGAGAATTTTCGTAAAGGAAGATCCTTTCCCTTAGGTAACAGTCCTGTTTTAATGATTAATCATAAACTATTCTTAATAATGTATTCTTTATTCTGGGCCTAATTGCATAACAGATAGATCATAGGTGCAGTCTATGATACTATCACGTTGGATATGAAATCAGGCTGCAGAAATCTGTAACGATCCCACAGTGAATCGTTTTATTTGTAACGTATTGATTGAGGTATACGACCATGATACATTTTGACTTATTATTTACTTTTCGTACCACTGTATTACTATCTCATGTTAGGCTACACTACTTTATTAAAGGTAAACTTAATCACTCCTTTCCTTTTCATAATTGTTGCTGAATTCAAGTTTTCTTAATATTCGTTTCCTCAATTATATAAAAAACTAATACTTATATTTATTTGTATACGAAAGTATTACTGCATTTTTATTTATTAAAAGTTATATTTGCAAATATATATATATATATATATATATATATATATATATATATTTATATATTTGACTTTTCACTTGTGTATAAATCAATGTTTCCTAAATCATTATGTAAAAAGTTTTTAATCGTAATTTCCCGCTAATTAATACTTTTAAAAGCTTGTTTATTTTGGAACCTATGAACTATTACACGTTTCCTACTTTATATTCAGAAGTAATACAGAATACATTCAGTTAGTTTAAAAAATTAATACTAAATACTTTTTTATTTAAAATACTCTATTTACAATGATTATAAACTACATTATTATAATATTTGCTGTAGTTATTATCAAGTACCTATAACTAAACGGTCTATTCTTTGACATTTTAAGTCCATATAACATTCCTTTTTACCTTTTCAAACTTATAAAGCTTATGAGAATTATATCTGTATTATATTTAAAAAGTTGTAGGTAGCTAAAATATATAAACTAATATATAACTAAGGAAAATACTTACCTAAAAAACAAAGATTCAATCCGTTCATCCTATAATCTTAAACACCCAAAGTAAAAAGAATGAATCTGTGTTTTATTTGGACCTGATTAAAAGAAAACAGGTCCACTGTGTAATGGCGTGTTTAACATAAGCAAACAAATGACAACGGGGAGATTAATTTAAACAAAGCTGTTATTATTGGTGTTGTTTACTACTTTGTCGTAATCCGTTTATATATCCCATACAAAAGTTAATTATATGCTGGTATTATATATTGGACAAGATTATCTGAATTTATTCGAATTAAAACGTGAATGAATTGCATTTTTGTTTTAAAAGATAAAGAAACTTGATTGATGTTCCAGGCAAATAATAATGTTGTATTTATGGAAAGCGGTTAGACGTAATCCTGTGTTCCAAACAGTTTTTATGCATATATAAAATGTAATCTATAAAAAAAAGTCATTGTTTCTTTTTTACAGATATGATATTAGGAAAGTTGAATTATAGTCCAGGTTATTCAGTATTAAATCTGAAAATTTTCAGTATTATATATATATATATATATATATATATATATATATTATTTATATTATATTATATATGACATATAATATATAATAATATTATATAATTATATATATATGGATTTAATTATTGCAGTAAATTAAATCGTGTATGTTTATGAAGTCTGGACGTAAAAGTCCATATGAATCTGATCATGAAATCTCTTACAAAAGCGTACTTCAAAAAAAACCTATTAAATAAATAATAACATCATTTTGTAGTTTAACCTTTATCATATTTTACTTCGGGTAGATTTAGTATTATAACGATTTCTTAAATTCTCCACATAAAGTAGAAATTCTTTCTGATTATTTTTATTATTTCTGAACAAATAAGCAACAAGGTCGTCTATACCAATAAAGTTTATCAGTTAAAGTTATTATTTAAAAATTGTTATATTTTTAACGTGAAATAAAAGTATCAACAAGTCTTAGACCACTTGGCTATCGGCTCTCCTGAAGATGGCTGTGATTGTAATAATGTATTGTTCGTTTATCACATGAGCAAGTAAGTTAAAATGGTATCTAACTTCTGGAATATGTGTTATGTGGTCATTCGCTAAGTAGTAACAAACGTGGATGATGGAATCATTGATTCCGAAAGGCCTTGCATTATGAAATGTAATATTAGAGAAATTATATTTCTAAACACTGACATGTTACCATGCTATATAGAAACATATTTAGCAAAACAATTGGAATGATAAGCTATAAACTTCAAATCCACGTAGCACAACAGGGAAGTTTGTACCGCGACAAATGATGTAGCTTACTTCAACAATGTTACTATCACTATGCTTCAAATTTAAATAACTCTGGAATTACTATTTTAAAACTTTTTCGTAAAATCCACTTACATGTTAGTTTTTTATAAGCTTTTAATATATATCTTATACATTTAATCTCAAATAATGAAGTAATAAATAAAATTTAACTATTTGGAATAAATATTTAAATATGAACAGTTTTGATTAGCTTTATATCGAAAAAATATATAATAGGTTCTATCACAAACATTATGAATATTATTTACTTTATTATTAGTTTGATATAATTACAAGGCTTATTTGACAAATGTTGAGAACCTACGATCTGCCTCTCATTAGTTTGGAAATATGTTAGACAGTTTATCAGAAACATCAAAATAAATCAGATCATCCATTTAACTATTTATAGATTATTAACGTGTTTAGTATATCTTTATATTTATGAAAGTATATGTATGTTTATGTATAAGTTATTTTTAACAGATAAAAACTCAGATTTTGCAGTACAACACGCAATTTATAGTTTAGAAATCATTTTTACGAATAAGAGGTGATTCAAAAACAGCGCCGGTTTTGATATATCAAATTAAGAGGTTTATTTAAATGAAAATCTGAATTATAAATATGTTCATCTAACCTTCCGATTTCATGTATGAAAAATAATGTCATGCATGTGTCCTCCTCTGCTAAGCTGGCACGCAACAACTCTATCCATGAAATTAGCCATGATTGCACGACAAGTTTCCACTTCAATTTTGCCGACAACCCGTCGAATTTCCTCCTTCAACTCATTGATTGTTCGGGGTTTATTGGCATAAACTAATGACTTTAAATAATCCCAATGATGAAAGTCACAAGGTGTTAAGTCACACGACCTTGGTGGCCATTGATGGTCGGGATTACGAGAAATGACGCGATGCTGAAAACGGTCAAGAAGCAACACAATTGTTTCACGGGCAGCGTGGCAGTTGGCACCATCCTGCTGAAACCACAACCGGTCAATGTCTATGTTATCCAAATGAGGCCACAAAAAATCCCTAATCATCGTACAGTATCGGTCTCCAGTTACTGTCACAGCTTGCCCTTCCTGATCTTAAAAAAATATAAGGGCCGATGACACCGCCTGACCAAAAGCCGCACCAAACTGTCACTCGTTGTGAATACATTTCCTTTTCGTTAATCATACGAGGTTTTTCTGAACCCCAGACACGGCAATTCTGTTTATTAACAAATCCATTCAATTGGAAGTGCGCTTCATCACTGGATGATATTCATTGCGAAGTTTTCTTTCTCCTTCGAATATTTCAATACCCAATTAACAAACTGTCGTCTCTTCTGGTGATCTACCGCTTTCAATTGTTGCGTCAGCTGAATTTTATAGTGGTGATGTTTGAGATCGCACCGAAGAATTTTCCGTACAGAAGAACATCTTAAACCCAATTGTTGAGAATGGCGACGTATTGATAAGCCACACTGTCTCGAACCACCTCAATGTTCTGTTCAGTTCGGGCACAACGACGACGTCCAGAACTTTTGAGGTCAACTGTTGAACCCGTTTCTTGAAATTTTTTCATGAGTCTGCGAACTGTTGATTCATTCGGTGCTTCATAACGTCCTAGAGTACCACGAAGTCACCTAACAGTAGCCGCATAACTCTCTCCACTCTGATAAAACGTTTTCACTATTAACACTTGTTGCGCACAAGTAAAATTCTCCATGGTTAGACACAGAATGCACTAATAAGAGAAATATGAGCTGTGTCAACAATGGGAATGTAGTCACAAATAGAATCAAGGTCAAACATTGCTGCCAACAAATAAAATAAAATTTACCGGTCTTTTCAAAACCGGCGCTCTTTTTGAATCACCCGATACAATGCATAACAGCTATTATCTTTATTTATTATTTATAAAAATAATATTAAAACATAATAAGCTAAATTCTACAAAAATATACATTATTTTAACCAGGAATGCTAATACCAGCGCGAATCTATACAGAATTTTGCTTAATATCTGAAGCTATTAAACATGAACACTTTTGAACACTGCAATAATTTGTACCTAATTTATGCCCACTTGAGCTTCAAAACTGCATAGTTCTTTACAATTTATTAAATTATAAGTGCGTTTCCCAAAACAATTCGTGGAAAAGAAACATACCATGCTTCCACGTCGGGCGTTTCTGATTTTAGTAGGAAATTTAGTTGGCAGGGCTGGGTAACAGCTATATAAAAATGCATTTGAAAGAATACACAAATATGAAATAGCATCTCGCCAAGTGACTAAAGGGCTTAACATTATTAAATTGTTTTAAGTGCTCCTGTATTTACCGCACCGCTCCCCCTACTGTCCCCAGCGCTCGGATGTATACTGAACATTAACTCGTTATCGCTAGTTTCTCTAGTACTGGGCACTGTAAATATCCATTCTGTCCATGCTGGGGTTTCTTCTATTAGAATAAATAATAATAAATGTACAAGTTGTTCGGTCTATGTATTTCAATAAACTTCGTAATTTATTTATGTCTAAAATGAAAGCCAAGCAAAAAAATAACGCATTTATTGTAAAATTAAAATTAAATACAAAATTATTAGTAAAAACATTAGTATAGAAGGTAATATTTGTTCGTCGTTGTGGAGGTATTAAAACAGAAAGTCCCGATAGTCTAGTTTTTATAATATTAGTTCTTTTATACAGAAACTTTCAAGTTTATTATTTAAACAATATAAAATATTATTCTTAGATGACCATGTTCACATTTTAAATGTTGTGCTATATTCATTATTATACCAGATGAACATATACCTTTTCGAAATTTTGTAACACAGTAATTATTAATTATAGTTAGATATGAAAAAGCATTTTTGTAAATTAAACAGGTTTAATTTAGATGAGTAATTGTAATCAGAATTTATTTATTTCATTGGCAGTTAAGTAAACAAATATTACAATACAATAAAATACAATACAATACAAATAAACCAAGAAAATAAATTTAAGTAAAATATCATTGCAGAGTTTCGTGTTATCTGTGGACGCCATTTCACGCTTTCTTTATGATAAATACGTTTTAGATAGCATCACACTACTATTTAAAAGTCTTATTCTGTCAAAAAACAACCTTTTTTGCAATATACTTCAGGACACGTAGTAGATTACAATATGTAATATAGAAGCGTTTGCATTGTTGCTGTAATATAGAAAATATATATTAGTAAGTCTACAAACCTCTACGTCTTTCACATATAGTAACTTATTCTACAGGTTTTAATCTAATTCAAGTTGAGGTATCTCGGTTACAGGAAGTTTAAAGGCATAATACACATGCATATAAAATTTCACCTTTACAGATATATTTATGGGCAGCTGGATGGCTAAAAATATACATTTTTGTGTTTTTCAAACTCTTAAATATCGTTTACCCTCTTTTGCAGGTTATTCCTCTAAAACGAATTTTCCTGTCTCGGTGATAAGAATCATTTTATGTGCCAAATATATTTAGGATATTTAAAGTTATTAAAACAAAAATGTTTAGTTATTTAGAAGACAAAAACTCTACTTCAACTCCTGTGAATGTTTGATTCTATTATATATATTTTTCTTCTCTATGTATGTCATAAGATATGTCATCTCTCTAGGACATTGGGAAGTAAGAAAAATACATTTCTCCTAAATGTTTCAACCCCTGTTACATTATTCATTTTTACATAAATAATTTAGTATTTTTTACTTTGGCGAAGAGAAACTCAGTTTCAAGTTTCATCTTTCTAGGACATTGGAAAATTAAAAATAAAACATATATCGCTCTTCAATTTATTGGTTGGAATAACATTTCAACCCCTTTGCTAGGCTGATCTTCATATACATCCTTTTACTTGTATCACTGTCGATGACATTATCGCTAGAGGACATCGGAGAATTTAAATACAATTCATAGTTCTTTTTTAGGATACGACCTAGTGGCCATTTGATTTTCATGAAATTAAATTTGTATAAAAATATAAACTCACTAGAAAATGGAAAAGTTATCAAAGAAAAAGTGTAGGTCATAGAGGAGATGCAACCCCTTAAAACCCTGTGTGGCTTATAATAAAGAATTCTTCATTCGTCTCCTTCGAGCATAAAACCATGTATGCCTATGCCATTTCCAATACCTTAAGATATGAAGTTGATAAATTAAACACAATTGTAGAATTTTTGACTGTATTAAAATACCTAATGTAACAAATATTTATGGAAAAGCTGTAATTTTTATATTCTACTTAAAAGGCATGAGTGTAAAGGATTTTAACCTTATTCAGTATCGGGAAGGCGGAAAATTAGTGCTGAATGATTGAGTGACTGAGGGCTTTGCCTTTTATAAAATACAGTGATTACACCCACCTCAGTAAGGTACTAAGTACGGAAAAATATATATATATATATATATTATGCGTTAGGTAAACCGCTGAACTTATGACACTAAATTGTGTTTTCCAATGTTTGATTGTCCACGTCAATAACTATAATTTTGAAAATGTGCACAAATAAATCAATATATAATAAATCATATACATTTGAAATTTTTACTAATATTCCTGAAAACTATCTTGTAAAATTAAATATGATAGAAATATCAAGCTGAGTCGGATTAATATAAAAAACATGATCAAACACAATGTTTCTCATTTATAAATTGAAGCTTTAGGCTAGTTTAAGGTGTATTAGCCAGGTAATTTTCTAAATTTCGTGCGAACATTCAGACAGACAGTTAGACATGGAGACAGAAATTAAATTTCTCTAGCTCTACAATTTCAGGCTTTCCTAAAGCTCAGCCAATTACTGATGGCGAGAGAAAAGAAGAGACCTGGATTCTGGCCTATCTGAAATTTGCAGGCGTTACTACTAGTATGTTGCCGCGCCTTGTTTCGTAATTCCATTATTGTTTCACTGTTCCATTGCTAGGATAAACAATTCGCAGGGTTGGCTGTGGGGCGATGCGCCTGAAATTACCGCGCGGCAACACACTAGTACACAGCTGTGCGCCGGTACGGGCCAGGTCTCTTCTTTACTCTCGCCAACAGTAGTTGATATTACACTATTAGTAAGTTACAATTATGAGTGAATTATTAGTAAACATTGTTTAATTCCAACAAGTCTTTCTTGTTTATGTTATGAGGTTTAAATGTAGGTTATCATATAGTTTTACATCCCAACATGTTTAGTTAAGCCAGAATGTTGTCAGAAGAAAATAGTACTTAAGACAAAGTGGAGAAAATTGAATCTCAAAACCTAAATCTGCAAGCCACTGAGCACGGTTTATTAACAGTTGCATTTAAGTTTACCAGTAACATAAAAAAATTCTTTATTGAGACAATATAAAAAAACAACTTCTACAAATGACTAGGGTAGAAAATCGACTAAAACATCAATTATGACTACGGGTTTATTCTTCATAGTAAAAGAAGCACAAGCGTCCTTTATTTTGAGACAGTTAATGAAGAGCAATTAATTGTTTTAAGCGGTATTTAATGTGTACACACCATGAAATTTACATAAAGGCCATTAGGTTTTATTGAAAGGGATGTACTGAAACCTTTGTCTGACCATCCAATCACTGGTAGCCCAGAATATCACGCTTGGTGGTGTTCAATAACTCGTATATATTCAAATGAGACCAGAGCTCAACTACGTCGCTCTCAAGTCGCTAACAATACAATTTTGGTTGTATTATTTTGAATTAGCTTCGACAAATATTTATTTATACTTATGGTATTTCTGATAATGTAGGAAATAAAACCGATTTATTATAAATGAATTTAGATTTCTTTTTTCGTTTCAATTGTTACAGTTTAAGTCATGTTTTTTAACTATTGCAGTGAATTTTGCTTCATGTCACTTCATTTATATTGAAAAAAATATAGGTCTATTGGTGAGTTACACTGAGTTACGAAAACATAATAATCACTCACCGTAATTTTAATGTTTACCTAATATAAGTGCAATAAAATCTTTTAATACCTTTATGACGGTCTTTCACGCCTATCCCTGATCAGCGTGCACAAATTTAATAGCGAGCGTGTAAAAGGTACAACTAACATATGTCCAAAGTTTCGGGTAAATCGGAAAGATCTTGTCACGTCAGTCACCTTTATTTGGCTTCTATCTATACTCTTACATATGTTTCATAGTTTTTACAGTTAAAGTGATAAGTAAAGAGGAAGCTAGAAAAATTAAAATGTGATTACTTACAAGATTTAAACAATCAAATCGTATAATACAATTGTAACCGGAAATAAATATTCATTATTCCTATTTACGCAGTTTTAAAAATTTAAATAAATTAGGTATTTAAAAAATAATATGAAAAAGAATATGTCATTTCTTACATAATCGTATTTTCAAAAAAACCGCCTCTTAAATAAAAGCATATGTCATTTCATTTCATTTCAAAGCTGCATTAGGCTTTTTGTAAAATATCGTAACCATGGAATGAATTGAATTTGACAGTACCGTAGCCATAAGTTACTAAGCCATATATTTTTATGGAGCATTAACTAACACTTTATAAAACTCATTAACAATAATTGACGAATAATTGATTGGTCCCAAAAAAACGATGATCGATACCTGTTCTGCCACTAAATGTTAGCTACACAAATGACTCACAAGAGGGACTAAATAATTGAGTATCAGTCGTGTTCATCAGTATTTACTGATAATATTACCGGAATATATAGTATCTAAAACTGCTTGACATTGTGGTCAAGGTAGTTAGACAGTAGATAATAATAATCAATAAATAAAGAGCCAATTCAATTGTAATCAAACGTAATTGATCATTTTAATAGTCAAAAATTAAGCTTTTATTATTTTCAATAAGTACATTTCCATATCGAATATAAGAAAATAAATTTAAATGTTTAAATATACACTTTATTTTGTAAATACACAAAGCCTTTCATTTAACTTTACTCTTGTAATTATAGATTGAACAATTCATGAAATAGTAAAGAAAGGAAGAGATTTTCAGAAAGGTTGCCAGTGGGCTTTTACTTTGAACCCAAGTGTTACTAGTAGCATATGAGCAGTACCATTCTTCGTAAAATTTGAATATAAACGAGATACCGACAATACCAGGACAAGAACATGCATACATGTTTGTAAAAACGAGAATCATGGTAAAACCTTCCCTCCCCAAATAATAATATTATTACTGTAGCAAAGAATAGAACACATGGTTTGGTTATCATATTTGAAAAATAGGTTATTTTTCTAAAAATTTAAATAACATTTTATTTATATGTTAGGCAGGCATGAAGTAAAACAAAACTACAAACTATGTGTGAGATATTCACCATACTAATTAGTAGTCCTACATAATTTCATTTTTTTTTTATTAGCAGCATATATGAATTAAAGAATTTTATTTATTTGACATGAATAATGATTTATTCAAAATATTATATTGTAATGATGAAATTGTTACAAGAAATACACTTTGGTGTGCAATGATCATTTTGGTTGAGTTTTACAACACAACAGACAAAGCCAGATTATTAACTGAAGAAAGGAAGCAGTAAAGACAATACGGAGAAAATTCAACATCAAGTGTTATCTCTACATACCTCTGGGCACAGTTTATAGACCTGCGCTGCGTTTGGGGTTTAGTTACGGAGATTTAACTCTTTATCGTCTATGAGGGAAGTTTATGTTTTAAATAAAATCTGTATTACAAACAAATTTTGTAAGATGTATAATTGTAAAATTTTTGTGTTTTTATCTAACCTGAAATTTTAAATGTAAATTTTTGTAAAATGTAAACCTGTCTAATGTAAATTTGTTGCTAGTGAACAAGTCAACAACATATTTTATTGCGTGTTAATGTAGATTAATAATGGTTAAAAGTTACAGTGTTGTCCCCATACAGTATAAAACAATAACTAACATTATACACCTTCCAACATTTTGAAAATAAACTAGGACACTGAGATAATGACTAGTATCTTTTTTCAAATTCTTGTGAGTTTAGGTTTTCATGTGATCCAATATGACCATTCGACAATTCCCAAAAGTAAAGCCAAAAGTAAAAAATCGAATTCTACTACTTTAAAATTTGTTCAGTACTTAATACACGAATTCCTATAATTAAGTTCGTTTGGTTGGGTGGTGTGCATGTTTTTCTCCCTAAATGTACGTTTTACGATAGTTAAAATACATTTTTATGCCATAAGAATTTTTAAATTTAGGGGAAACAAAAACCTATATATAATTTTATATATATATATATATATATATATATATATATATATATATATATATATATATATATATATACGATTTACTTTGATACGTGAGAAATCAATATTTTTTCTTGGAGCAATTGAAATTCAAATACAAAGTTTTGGCTCCGTAACACCAAACAAGTGTTATTACACAATTAGACATACACAAATACAGGATAGGAAATTAAACTATGTCGATACCTCATAAATGCCATTTATTCAGCTACTCTAAGGCTCGTGAGCGTTATGCTGTATGTCATTGCTTTGTAACAACAGGTATTGTAATTGGGGTTATAAAACTAATATATAACATGTAATAAAATAAATGCTATGGACTTCTGAGTACAGTGTTATGTATGTGTAGCACCTGATATTCATCCCGTAAAGGCAATTCAGCACATGGTAGTTACGTCTAAAAGGTTTTCTACAGGGTGTCCCATGACTCTCTCGACCTACTGTACGTATACCATACTATAGTTTAGTTCAAGACAAAGAGATTTTACCAATTGATCATAGGTCCCCATCATTATTATCTTATCTGACCGTCTGTATATATGTTTTTTCTACACAATATTACATTAATTCAATTAAAATTAGGAAGAATTTCTCTAAACAAGGCCAGATATTGAACAAGTAACGATGATACTATCAATAAAATTTTCAAAATTATTGCTAATAAATGGTTTTTTTACATCTTATAAAACAGGAATTTTATCAAATAAATTGTGTATTGAGTAATATTTTTCAACGAGTAACATAATATTTCAGTACTTATTATGTGATTTTTGGGCAGTTCTTTATATGATAACGATTACAACAAAGGATGTTTATGTTCATTATACGAAAAACGTGTATTGCTTTCTGTGTATTTTTATTGTAATAATTATACTAAACAAAAATAAAAACACTTACTGCAACGTGACATACTATATGAATCATTGATAAAGAAGTTGTAAAAGCCGAATGCTGTAGTGTTTGTGAAATCTTGGATATAAAAAGATTAAAGAGTTTTATGTCCTGAATGTAGAAAGTTATGTACGCTTGTAGGTATATTACATGTAGTACAAATTTAATTTATGTTATTACATTTTGTATATTTTATGAGTTGAATCCTTCTTTGCTTCCATTCAAGCTTGAGAAGAGATAAAGCAACTAACTGGATATATAGGTTTCACCTGTAACACTTAAAACATATACAAGAATTATCTGACATTTTAGATTAGTATACTTGATGGTTTATCTATCGTAAATTGGCACTATAAAATCCAGACATTTTTTTAAAATTTGTCGTGATAAAACAAGCTTTTAAAATATAACGTTTGTTGTAAAATAAATATGTACTGTACAGTAGAATAACTCTAGATAGAGACACATCACAAAGGCCGATTTATAATAACAACGTTTGATGAATCGTTGATTGGTACCTACAAACGATGATAGATAGCGAGTCAGCCAACCATTAACTCTAGCAATACAAACAACCCGTCTGAGGCAATATTGATACGAGTTTCAATGTTAGGTCCGATATGAATTAGATCCATAATTTTTATTTTTAAGGAATAAATTTAACCCGTAATAGACCAGATGTTTAAGCTTAAAATGTCTTTATACTTCTGTCGGAAGAGTGTAAGAAACTACAAGTAGTAGTTAGATACATTCTAAATGGTGATATATTGACATAATCGAAGTACTTAAACAATTTTAGAAAATATCATACTTAAAAAAACTAAACACTTAAAAAACAAAAAAATGTTGTAAGAATAAAACCTTATTTGTAACAATGTATCTCAAATTAGTTGCAAGTTATCAGAACTGAAATATTTAGTTATAACGGATCACTGTATACTTCCTTAACTAACAGCGTAAGAAACCCATCAAAACTATGTGCTAGTACATCCTTTTGTACCACGTTTAGTTTAAATATTTAGGCATTTATCGTATTCATTAGCTTATATTTTAGTTCAATTATCTACATTAAACTAACGAGTTAGTGTTTATTATTATCTAAGGTATCTACGTGAAAAGAGATTATATTGCAAATAAATTAATTTTTTGACGTTACAGACACAAAAATAAAAAAATCTTTTCCTATCGGTTAATACTGATGCAGGCAATGTTATCTTACACTTCTCTCTCTCTCTAAAGTACTAGAATATTAGTTTTATTTTAAATTTTTTACACTTTTTTAACGCAGTATAAAATATCTATGATTAATACTTACACATAAAAATACATGTGTACTCCACATTGGATTTACCTTATATTATACGTTACGAATTGTTTATTAAGACATTCCTTATTAAGACTTTTCTGACACTGACATAAATTTAAAGATACATAAATAAAAGTTCAATTTAATATGTAATAATTAGAAAACGCATTGGTGAAATTGACAATACTCTAAAAGTTAAAATAATAAATATAAATGTGCACTTAATGGTTGATAATTAATAAATAAGTTTATGAAATCCTTATATAATGTTTTTGAACATATTTTTTTATTGATTTATAGTCTTTTATTTTGTTGTTTCATTTTGTGTTATGCTTACTGTTCTTAAGATCCAATCTTACTACCCTTTTGGATATATTTATAATCTTACAAATTGTAACGCGTGAACATAAACAGAGTAAAATAACATCGATTGATCATAATCGATTAGATTGGCATAATATATCTTTACGAATTCCCTGGAGTTATTAGAGACAGGAAGCTGCCAGTAGGTATCAAAGGGCGTAAGTTCCCACAGATCGGGGATAATGGGAGGATGGATGCTCTCGAGGCTGTGATTACCAGACACTGTGGACTTACAGGGCCGGGAAGTAACAGGCTCGGTGCTGTCATAGAAACTGTCGTAGGTCTAGGGGTTGTTAGCTCTTACAGGCAATGGACGCTAAAGAATCTTAAACCTCAACTTAATATGTTCCATTATTAGTTTAATTTACATGTTAAATGCTTACAGGAAACAACGTAGCTCAGTTCTCAAAAGTTTCCATTTAGCACTTTTTAATACGACGGAAATTACCTGAATGTTACTTATTTAACGTCGTATTTAGAAAACGAAGCAAGTAAGTAAGCATGCGTATGAGTTACAATTGCCAATCACATTAAAGCTCGTTTACGTTTACTCATTTCCCAGTAACTTTACGTCAAATACTCCGTTAGGTCTCTAAAACTCATTTGGAGTTAGCTGACACTTGCCTTTGATAAATGGATTCAATTAAAACTTAACTGAAGCGTAGTCGTGTATAATATAATGATATAATGATGTGAACGAGGTATAATTTAGGCTTTCTTAGTTTAATTATATTCCATTGGAATTCTAAACATCATTCCAGATATAATAACCCGTTTCGTAACATTTACCAACTCGACTCGGCTTTATTGTTGTATGCATTCACAGTTACTAATGCCAAATTACAATAATTGTTGCAACTCACAGTAGAAAATGGTCATATTTATAATTTTTTATAGGAAATTATTGCTATAATTACTAAAAAAGTAATAAAACAATACAATTTGATAACATTTAACAATGAGTTATTTATTAGGTAAATTTTATAGAATTCTGTCAAATTGTTAAAACCTGAAGTTGTTAAACTTTAAATTATTTTTTTAAACTATACAAAACTATTTGATAGTTAAATATATAAATATACGTAAAAGGGATAGAGCCATGGAACATGTTTATCGTCGTATCCTGTTACTGGTTATTACTCTAGGAGATTCCACAATCAAAAGGAAATACCTTGGAAGTATGCAATATTTCCAAACCTCTAAGGGCTTTTGCATACATATTGTATCAACAACAAAACATCTGATTAATGGGCAATACAGTATAGATTTTTAATAAACAAGTGTGTGACTAATTGAACAATAAAATTTTCAAAACCTGGAAAGGGAGGTGTGAGGTGGAATACGTAATGTTGACCTTCTCTTTTATAATATATCCCCATTTACTAAGATAATGCACATAAATGGTATTTGTCATAATCTTATTTTCCATATAGTAGTACACACCAATTAAAGATAGCATGTAACTAATATTTTTCAAATTTAAAGATTTGCTCCAAGCTGAGCTATTATAGGAAATGAGAACACGAATATGTCTTCAAAGAATCCTTTGATATACTAGGGTAGCATTGCATAAAGCTATTGCAATCGACACCTCCGTTTTCAAACAAGAAAATTGATAATAATATTTGTATTACATAATCATTGCAGTGCAACTTAAGTTGCAATTTGGAGTTGATAAAACTGAAATCTGAAGGTAAATGCAGTTTTGAGTTTCAGAATGTATTTTTGGACTTAAAATGTAATTGTATATGAAATATCATGTGATTTGGGTAAAACATGAAATGATATGTTTTTCTATAGCAGGTTAAGATAACAGTTTTATTATTGTTTAACTGAATTTCATATGATTTACAATATATTAGATTATTAATCCTCACACATTAACTCATCCATCCGCATGCATCTTTAAAAATTGCATAAACGAATTACAATAGTAAGTTGTGCTTTAGCGTTTTCTTCTTGTTTTACAGTTCTGTAATGGAGCATGCCGGTTCGTTACAATTAGTTTGAGCGTTGGTGGATGTGAACTGCCTTGGAACATCTCCTTTACAGATTGCTCTATGTAAATTTCTATAATACTGGCGCGTAAAGCAAGATTTATTTCAATAGTCTGTACACAATTTAATTTTTATCGTGTGGTTTTTTAGATGATAAAATCAACTACTTAAATTAATCCATTTGCTTATAAACGGTGTTGTTTCATTATAGCTTTTCTTACCATAGTTTTATTCTCATACTAAAGACGTAGCGGTTGTGTTTCTTTATATCAGAAGCACTCTCCCTCACTACGGAATTTTAGGAGATTTCTTATTACATCCTCAGAATCAGAACAAACTTTTATGAAGGCCGAACTTTATCTAAGTTTAACTTAATTATTTAATCTGTATTGAATAATAAAATGTTCAAACCAAACGGCCAAAACTTTTCAGATAAATTCTGTGTCAACTCCAGCATAGATGTTGGAATATATAAATTGTATTTATTGATGAAATTATAAAGAACTTTTACTTTTAAACTTTATCATTATCTCTTCTGTTTCAAGATGGCGGCTAAAAAAGTATAAAAACGGAACTGTTACATATCAATAACATTACATTACTATTAGTTAACTTCAGATATGCACGCAAATTTTTGATTTGCTATAATATTTACACTCAACTTCAAGTAAATTATTTTTCAGATTTTATTGTTAGGTTTGCCTTAATGCTATCATTAAGAAAATACGTTAAACAGTGCATATTGATGGCAGCTTTCTATCACTCTGGGTCCTATAAGTTTTGTGCGATAGTAATTTTTTAATGATAAATTTGATATACATAATTATGTATATATACTACACACACACACAAACACACACACACACATTTTAATTAGTTACCCACTAAGTACATGTTGTATCTGAAATACATCACTGACTAAGCACGTCGTCTATAATGTTATAAAAAATTTAATAATATATTTTCAAGTAATATAGTAATAAATTATCCTAAAAATATGTACTTTCATTATATTTGAAAGTTATATACACGGTTCAAAATTAACATTTATTCTCATATCAGTGATGAACAAATTAAACACTTAAATTAATAAAGCTTCTTTAGTATAAAAGTTAGAGATGAAAGCCACATATTGAATTCTTTTTTTCTTCCGACTGAACAAAAATGGATATTTAAACTGAATGAGTAAACCAATGTAGTGACATAACCTTAACTGACAAAATTACTTCTCTCTAAAATTTATCGAAGACACTGACTGTAGCATAAGCCTATAACTGTTTTGTATATATGTTTATATCCCTAATAATCTAAAGAAAGGATAATAACTGAAAGAGATCATTATCTTCCCTAAAATTATTTGTATTATTCTTGGCAAAAATAAAAGTGGTCCAAACTTAAGACTGTTAGAAAGAGCAAAATATCTCATCTTACAGTGATAAGATCTTAAATATATTTTTTTTAGTTAGGAATTATATGGATATCATTTAAAACTATTCTAAGTGGTCCAAGGTTTGGACTGACTTTTCAACTAATTCTTATACTTGACGGCTTCGTGATCTTGCATAACAGCGGTAATAATCTTGCATGCATTTGGAAACAATGTTAATTTTTTCTGTAAATATAGAAAATAAAAAAAAAAACAAACATAACCATGAATACGATCAACAACATTTTAGCTGTAAATTGAACAATCCCTAATATATAACTGAGTAAGTATAAAATGTATGTCAGTTGTAAGAATAAAAGCTGTTTTGGTAATATTTAAAAATAATATATATATATTTTTATATAAAGTTTTAAAACTATTAAATTTTATATTTAAAATACGTACAGTAATGCACATGGTAGTTAGTGATTAAAATAAGATACCTGTAAATAAATATCCTATTTTCATACATCATTAATTTTTTTAAGATCATTAATTTGTAAACTAAAAACGAGATCGGTAATTTAAATTGTTTAAACAATATTTCAAAGCGAATCAATGATACTAATTTCGTTTGAAATGGAATAAACAAAACAACATTTCAAAAACCAAATTATGGCTAGAAATAAAAATACGAATATACATGAATATTACTTTACAGCTCTCATGTTGGTAGTTGAAGTATGTGTGCGTTATTCAAAACAAACTTGCTTGTGGCGGTTTATTGCCACAAACAAACAGTTTATTACCGGATATCCTTAGTCTGTCATGTTGAGCTTAGAAGGTTACAAATTATGGGTTCACACTCTAGTAACGAAATCATTTGTTGTTGGTAGAAACGTTATTTATCGCTCCAAATATAAATTTATTACATTATTTTAACTCATAAGTGATTATTTCGCTATGATTATGACCTGATGTACTATAACAATTCAAATAAAAAAAATTATTTAGACTTTGAAAAACGAATATAATAGTTTTCTTACTCTTATGTTAGGTATATGTCAAACCTGGATATTGAGTCCTTTTCTATTTCTGCATATTTAAATAGTCTGATATCTAATATTTACTCCAATATTATTTTCTGTACCCAACACACTGCATGACAACAGTTTGATCTCTGTAACTCTCACAATTTGATAAGATGTATATTAGCAGCTACAATAGAGTTTTGAATCAGTTAACAGTCAATTCAACAAATTACTAACTTAATTCTCACACAGCCATCTTGATTATTATTAAAATATTTTTTTTTTCCAATTTCAGTACTTGCAACAATTCTTTTGCAAAATCCAATCCAATATTTCATGCATTTCGTAGTCGATATCTGCTGCTGGAGGGTGATGGACAGCTAACTCTCTAGGAAGTCACGTCGCATTATTTGTTACGACGGTGACTTGATAAATGCAGACTTGGGCACTGAGAACTGGGGCAACCATATGCGGCTGGCAGTTTACTGGCTCTAAGAACTATTGGGAATATATGTAGAATATAAGTCTGGTTTGTCTTTGGATGATGAGTATTATTCTTATATATATATATATATATATATATATATATATATATATATATATTAAAACAAGTCATTATTTAAACGCATATGTGACAGATACGGCCAAATACAATATAATTGATTCGTAATAAGTAAGGGCTCTATGGTGTAATGGTAGCACATTCACCTGGCAAGTGAGAGATCCGGGTTCGAGTCCCGGAGTTTCGAGTCCTCAAGTAACCGTACTGCGTATTACTACTAACTGTATATATAGTTAAATATAATTATAATGTATTTATAACTATAAATAAATTATAATTTATTCATTCATTTTTAATTTATAAATAAATATATGATTATTTATATATTTCTAATTATTATGTTATTAACTCCACTTATAGGGTTATCTACATACAGGGTGTAAATTAAGTCTGGAACCTCTTTTTTAATTTTTAAACCACAATATAAAAAAATACCAAAGTTCAAACGCGCTTACTGGTGATAGTACCGCATACATCTGCCCAATTACCGACCGGATAATCCCTTTGGGGGACGGTCCACAAGGAGTCAGACAAAATTCTTAAATAGCAGCATAGGTCAAGTTTAATATCAAATTAAAGGTCTTACTTAGCATAGTACAATGTCACAAACCGGACTTCAAAAGGTGGATTCATTCACAAGTTATAGCTATTTGAATTTTAAAACAATTGAACAATGTAAATTATTAAGTATTACAAGTAAACACCAATTTTTAAGTACCTATGCCAAACTTTTTATAACCAAACTTGACCTATGCTGTTATTTAAGAATTTTGTCTGACTCATTGTGGACCGTCCCCCAAAGGGATTATCCGGTCGGTAATTGGGCAGATGTGTGCGTTACTATCACCAGTAAGCACATGTGAACTTTGGTATTTCTTTCTATTTTGGTTCAAAAATAAAAAAATAGGTTCCAGACTTAATTAACACCCTGTATAATAATGTAATGATAAGTGACTAAAACCCTTTTAAAAGTCTTTTTATTGACATACACGTGTTTCTGTTTTTAACCAATTAGTGTATAACTAATTGTTTATTATTAATTTAGAGGTTAATGTACACTGATAATGGTTAAAAACCGAAACACGTGTACGTCAGTAAAAATATTTTTAAAAGGGTTTTAGTTATTTTTCATTACATGAATTTATAATTATATATATGTATATATATATATATATATATATATATATATATATATATATGTATATTTATTTGCTCATAGTGTAATGTTTCCAATTAAAATCTATTTATTCTGGTATATATATATATATATATATATATATATATATATATATATATATATATATATATATATACGTGATAAGTGTATTCATTTTCAGCTGTATACTCATCAGCAGAATTAAGTTACATAGGATTCATTTACCATAATATCTACATTGTACCGTTAATTAGTTAATTATATTTCATATAATGTCAATTTCACAACCTAGTCAGCCAGTATAATTTAATATTATTTTTATCCAATGTTCCGGAACTAAATTATTGGGCGGAGTAACTACCTAATTGGCACGCGGATGAATATTTTCTTCTAACCCTTTGTAGCAGCCCAACTATGTGACCGAGCAGACCTCGCGCGCTATGTCCGTAAGTAAAATTTATCTTTTCGTATTATTAAATCAGTCCTTTGATACCAAACGTATAAAAAGGAATATGAAGTAAAGTAAAGTTGTAAATAGTAAAGTAACGTACCCTTGAAGATCTTTTATTTGCTTGATTGAAATAGATAAAAGTTGTGGCGTCGTCCTTTTGAGGAACACGTTGTTTTAATGGGTTATTGTATCATTAAATGGCTAATACCGTCGCGAATTTGTTTTAGGCGAATTTACGTGTCCACGTGTCTCACGGCTCACAGGGCACATATTATTTGAGTAGATGGCTACCAGTTTCATAACTTCTACTCATCTTCTAGTAACCACTGACTAGAAATAACCCTTCTTAGACTACAGCGCCATTGTCTCGTGCCAAGACGCCGACACCGGGGTTGTGAGTCTACACATTGCGAAGGGAAGTAAAATCTTAATGTATTATAAAGTATAACGTCGTAGGCATAATTCCAGAGAACATTGGATATTTTAGGCCCACCTAACAGATATAGTTTAATTTTTATATTCTATTTGGCAGCAACGTGGCAATACATACATTTTATTTACCATCTAAAAGTGGTGCTTGTAAGTTTCACAAATTAAAATGTACTTATAAGTAAACTTTGCATATTCGAGTATTTATTACTACGACCTCAGAAGTCACCACCCCCATGTGTAATTGTCAAACGGTACAACATTATATTTTACTTCGGTTTCAATCTTTGGGACATTTGGAAAGGAAGACAAAGAGATATGTCATAAACCTCACTATCAGTGAGATATATCTCACCATCAGTGACTGGAAAACTCTGGTTGATCCATTGCATTGATGGATAATATAGTAATATAATTTGAGTTGTCACACTAATTGAAGCAGGATTCACTCGCCACACCACCCGGCTCCGCAGCCTCTACACCCACAGCTGCGCTGCCGCCGCCTTCGCGCGCCACACCACCCGGCTCCGCGGCCTCTACACCCACTGCTGCGCTGCCGCCGCGGTCTGCCCTAACTGATACGTCGCTCACCGCCTCGACGCCAGCCACCGCTTCACCTGATGTCACCGCCGCCACACCTACTCATTCAGCTCCCGCTACACCTGCCGCCGCATCATCTTTGTTGGAGTCATCTGCCCAGCATTCCGACTTAATTAATGAAAATGTGGCCTTGAAGAAAAAAATTGATGAGCTCAACACAAAACTGCAAACGGTACTAAACCATTCCATAGAATCGGATCAACGTTTGCTCGAATACACGACCGAAATTTTTACCACCAAACACCCATCTTTAGCCAATAGTCAAAAAAGTTCAGTGCATTCCCACCAACATACTCAGACAGAAACGCATTTTCCCGATAAACTTCCACTAAGCCAGAATTGCACAAACTGCCATATATACAAAGAAGAAATCTTAAAATTAATTGAAACTATTAGAACTCTTGAAATTGATGTAGAATCGCTGAAGCAGAAACATACATTACCGGTACCTTCTCACTCGTTAACCCTGAAAAATAGATACGAGGCTCTGGAGACCCTGAACGACCAGGACACCACAGGGTTTACTACAGTAACATCAAAAAAGAAAAAAAAGGCACAAAAATACAGCATGAAAACCCTAAATTCTCTAAAAAAAAAATATCTGTACGATAAAAACAAAAGAAAAACCGCGCACACACAAAGACATCGGTTCCCTTCCGCAACGTGACTGTGATTGGGGACAGCCACGTTCGTAACCTATCAGCTATTTTGAGGAGGAGGACCTCTGCTTCAAACATCGTTGGAGTCTGCAAGCCAGGCGCGGGGCTTCTCCAAATCAAAACCACTACCCCACCACCAGAAGACCACTGCTTCGTCATAATTGCCGGGACGAATGACTTGGCTTCCGGGAGACAAGACATAATATACCAACACATGGAGGAAATCATTCAGCAATATTCCAGCAACTCGAAGGTACTGGTGTCACCGCTGCTACCCAGACATGACCTGCCTCGTGACAGTCCCGTCCACAAGAAGGTAGCGCTCGCCAACAACTACATGAGCGAACTATGCGAGCGCTACAAGGGTGCTGCTTTCCTGGACATTAGTGACCTGAGTCGTCATCACTTCACGGCTCACGGCCTTCACCTTACCACTGCAGGAAAGGCTATACTGGCTGACCTCATTGTGAAGGGGTTGAACAGCCCGCCCAGAACCTTCAACAGAACGCCGGCAGAATCAGCCCCGAGACCGCCACTGCCGCCGCCGACGCCACCGCCACCGCCAACTAGCGCCCAAGGCCACAACACCTACGCGGAGGCTGTAACTCAAAGACCTGCGGGAGCGTCCACCCTTCCAACAACAAAAACTGTCTATGGTGTAAATAAAAATAATGCTGTTTTTTTAGGGACCCCGGACACCAGCGCCGGACTAAATTGACAAACGAAATAAATCAACAACAGAAGCGCTCAAAATTTCAAAATCACGATTCAATACGACTGCTTCATCAAAACGCGCAATTAGCGACAAACAAATTGGATGCAATTCAGCTCATGTGCGAGGACTTACAGACTGACGTACTTGTAGTTACTGAAAATGGCTTCAACCACAAAGACATTGACCGTTGTCAAATCTCAAAATTCAAGCTGGCAAATTCGTACTGTCGACAACTCTCCAAAGGAGGAGGAGTCGCAATTTTTTGCGAAAACGGATTTCACTTTTGACACTGTTTGCATCAAAGAAACGATTGAAAAAGATTTTGAAGCAGTCGGAATCAAACTTCACACGACAAAATCCAAATTGGCTGTCATCGGAATTTATAGGTCACCCAGTGGAAATGTAGAGAACTTTTTTTCCAAATTCGAGGCCATGCTGACTGACCTAACAAATCGCAAACAGGAATTTGTCATTATGGGTGACTTCAATATTGACGCCTTGGACAGATGCCACCCATCCACAAAACGTTTGTCTGATTTGTTGAGGTCTTTTGGCCTCATGCTGTCAGTCACAACACCCACTCGCGTGACAGCAACATCACAGTCAGCAATTGACAATGTGATCACCAACTTACCAAGTGTCGCAGTTGAGGTGGTTAACACAGCAATATCAGACCACTATGGCCAAGAGGCTAAAATCAGTGGAGAAAAAATTTTAAGGGAGCCCAAAATCTCAAAAACAATAAGAGACACTAGGCCACAAAATATCGCTCTCCTCAACGCATCTCTTTCCAAAGAAAAGTGGGAATTCTTGAATTGGTCTCAACCTCTAGAACAGAACTTTAAAGTTTTCACGGAATGTTTTAACTATCATTTAAATGTGTGCTGTCCTCAAAAATCAATTAAATATTGTCCCAAAAGGACTAACAATAAATGGATCACTAAAGGAATTTTGGTTTCGAGAGAGAAATTAAAATTTTTCTCCGAAATTCAGAAAACCACTTCAAATGAAGATTTTAAATTTTTTTTCCGAAATTACAAAAGAATTTACAGAAAGGTGATCCAAGCCGCGAAAGCATATGATGTCTCAAAATCAATCACCTCGTCAAAAAATATTTCTAAAACAGTTTGGGGCATCATAAACAATAAAAACAAAACACAGAAAACAATCAAAATTAAAATTGGGGATAGGCTTGTGGAGGATGCGACTGAGGTTGCGAACGAGTTTAACAGATTTTTCGCATCTGTTGCTTGTGAGCAAAATCCTTGTCCACCACCTCCTCAAGTAAACCCCACGCGTATACAGGGACCAGTTTCCTCATTGGCACTGGCTCCTGTAGTTGAGGAAGAGATCGTGAAAATCATTCAGCAGCTCCCACCCAAAAAAAACAAACGACATTAATTTGATGTCGGCGTGGCTTATAAAGAAATGCTCCAAGCATATTGCCAAGCCACTAGTCCAATTAATAAATCAGTCATTCGAAGAAGGAGTTTTTTCCTCGCTCCTAAAAATTGCAAAGGTGAGCCCAATCTTCAAAAAAGACGACCCATGCTCTGCAAATAATTATCGGCCTGTCTCTATTTTGCCTGTTCTGAGCAAAATTTTTGAAAAAATCTTTTTACAAAGAATGCTTCAGTTTTTGAATAATCACAACCTTCTTTCTGAACACCAATTCGGTTTCAGAAGGGGCAAGTCGACAATTGATGCAATTGTGAGTCTTGTTGAAATGGTAGTAGAGGGATTAGAAAGTCGAAATCTCACTTTAAGTGTATTTCTCGACTTAACTAAAGCATTCGACTGTGTCGACCACGTGAAGCTGCTTGACAAACTTGAACCCCATGGCATCAGAGGCGTGCCTCTTCAGTGGCTTAGCTCATTTCTAAGCCGCAGAAAACAGCTTGTTCAAATCTCAAACAAATTTTCCGAGCCGTTGCAGCTGAGATATGGAGTCCCTCAAGGATCAATTCTCAGTCCAATTCTTTTTCTCATCTATGTCAATGACATAGACTCATCACTACTGCACGGGAAACTTGTGCAGTATGCTGATGACCCAACACTTTGTTTTACCAGCAAATCCAAAATGATTCTGGAACAACAAAGCTTTCTCGACGTCAACAGTTGTGTCCAGCACTTCAATAGCCTCAACCTCAAAGCAAATTCTTCAAAGTCAAACGTCCTGACTTTCGCACTGCGATCAGGAAATCTCAATGACGGTGCAGCCGTATTATTGGAAGACACAGTGCTGGATGAAGTCGAATGTTCAAAGTTTCTGGGAATATTCCTTGATCGAAGATTGACTTGGAATGCTCACATTGACCACGTTTGTTCCAGACTGTCCTCAGGCATTTATGTCTTGAGATCTTTAGCCAAGTACTGCCCTACTCAGGTACTGATGACGGCGTATTATGGCTTGATCTACCCCCACCTCACTTACGGTCTGGTGTTATGGGGAGCCTGCGCAAACAACCATTTCTTTCGAGCATTCAAAATTCAGAAGCAAGCGATTCGCATAATCGCAAAAATGAAATTCCGAGAATCGTGCAAAGAAGCCTTCAAAACGTTGCAACTGTTGACTCTGCCTTGTCTCTACATTCTTGAGACAAGCTCATTTTGTTTGTCCAAATGTGCATTAACCCGGGGCCGTGACATACACGAGTATGAGACAAGAGGCAGAGATGCCTACCGAACTGGAAGACACAGGACGGGGGTTTACGAACACTTGCCCTCCCAGGCAGGTATTCGGTTCATCAACAAGTTGCCAGATCAGTTAAGAAATGCCCCAACGCCTAAGGTGTTAAAAACTCGTTTAAGACGCTTTTTAGTGTCGCAAGCATTTTACAGTGCTGACGAGTTTATGGCATTCGACTGGGTGACCGCACAATTAGCAAACTGACTACCGGTGCTGGAAATGGGAATATTGGCTGGATGAATGTGGAGTTGGCTGAAAATTTGTACGTTTGAATGTGGTTTGAGGCGATGTGAAAGTTTTAAATTTTAAATATTAATTTTAGAATATCTTGACTATTGCTATACATGTGATTATGTCCTGGCAATAAAAATTTATTTGATTTGATTTGATTTGAGGATGGATTTTATTTTGAAATATATATTTAGCTTTTCTACTAGTGAACAGTCTTTTCTTAAAGGAAAGGACTTTATTCAACTTACTTAAGAAATAATTAAATACGTAAATTAATTACTGCACAAAACTATTAAATACCTGGTTATTATTATGATGAGTAACACAATATTATTAGCTATTAGGCATATTTACAGCTTTAAAATTATCACATATTAACTCAAGTTTAAACAGTGAGGGGTTTGAACATCTCACAGTGTTAACATTAAAACAATGCTGACAATATTTAGCAGGCAGTTCAACCTTCTGAGAGATTTATGGTTTAAGTATGCAGACTACGCGTTATTTTATAAACTTGTCTTTGAAGTAAATTTTTAGTTTGGTTGAGTTCTGTTAACTTCCTTATATTTCATGTTTAATAGGTAATAATTAATAATTTTAAAAATGTATTTAAAAATAACACCACGTAATAATATACAATATTTTTACTTGTAATAAAACCAACAAGAATGCATTTTTATCAAATTAAAACCCTGTATTTTAATGTTTCATAGTAACTATTTACCAATTACTGAAAATGTAAAATGTAAAAATTTACAAGATCCTTAGAAAAGCAAACTATGAAGATTCTACGTTAAATGT
Organism: Homalodisca vitripennis; assembly: GCF_021130785.1. NCBI lineage: Eukaryota > Metazoa > Arthropoda > Insecta > Hemiptera > Cicadellidae > Homalodisca > Homalodisca vitripennis. The sequence continues at coordinate 79,181,542 of NC_060212.1, read as the reverse complement.
TTATGTTTTAGGCTTACAACGCAATTTATACAATGCATCTGTATTTTTAAAACACTAAAATCTACACTATCTTTTAAAATACAAACTAAAGCTAGACTTTTCCGTTTGGTAAGTAGCTCGAAAAATCAGTGAAAATATATTTAACCATCCCGATCAATAATGTGCTACAGACAATTTACAAACTCAGAAAACACCTATAACATTTTAAACATTGTCCTAATTCCATTCATTTGGCAATGAAATAAAAGCAATTTGATTTTTAAGGCTGAGAGAAAACCTACTTTAGAGAGACTGGAAAAATGTATTTATACATCTGCAAAACAGAGTTCGATTAAGGTGTAAATTACTCCATTTAATATATTTGAGAGTCAGTGATCAATATAATATTCGCTTTATGGGTTACAATGATCGCATAAGAACATCGTATAATAATATATATTTGTAAATTTAGTAATTAAAAGTTTGTGACATTGAAAGACAATTAGCTTGACTACACATAAATCAACAACACTTGGTTAATTTGTTTATATACACTTTTATTATTTCAAAACTGTTATTAAACCAAAATTTAAAAAAATACAAGTATAACATGCATTGATATGTAACGTGAAATATTTTTAATATATAATATTTATTTAACTTTATTTATACATTGTTAAGAATTACTTATAACATATATCATATCACAGAATATCAGCTATGCGTCACGATTGTCACAATATCTCTTTAACTTGCTGGATAAATGCAAAAAGTTTAAAGTTATATATAAAATATATATAACAATGTTTATTTTGTACACTTAGAAATTGATCTGATATTTACAAATTTCGATGTTTTATTTTTATCAATTATAAATGATTGGTAAATAGGCATAAAACGAAAATGAAATGCAATAGATACTACGCAAATTGAAACATCTGCGACCAGAAAAGAAAGAAAAATCGCTTCTCAGAAATACGTATGCATATATTTCTTTGATCTCCGTAATAATTATTTGGTTCTACAGCCTGAAAATAACTTGGAATAAAATTGAATTTCAAGTTTTGTAATTATACTACACCTTTTGGCCTAATTAACCTTTATAACCCGTTTTAGTATGTTATATATCGTTGATATAAGGTAAATTCCAATATACCTTATAGTGTTTTATAGTAGATGTGCTCCTACATGTTTATAAGTTCCAGTTGCTATTATACTGAACGTTAACTTCAGACTCTGAGTACTAAAATAATTTGTAATTCAATGTGCCTGTCTTTGATTAAAACTACCAAGCGTTATTTTATATAGTACAAATAATCGTGTTTTAATTTAGATTCCCCACTAGGACTTAAAAACTATAAAACTCCAATAATTGTTTTGGGACCACTGAGTGAAACAACCCATTTCAATGAGATATGAATAATATAAACAAGTATTGCTGATAAATTATAATTATTTGATTGTTATTTGTAATATTCTTTTCAATCTAAAACTTCAGTGCGCTAAAATGCTGCTCTTTAAACTTAAAGTCAATTATTGTGAAATGGATCTGAAAATCTTGCAGTGACAATCACTTATCTCAGCAGTGATAATACTGTTACTTAAAAGAGCTAAGCCGAAAATCTCCCAGTAATATTATATAATGTGCTTGTCAGTACTAAAATGTTATTACTGTGACATATTAAATATAAAAACGTATGTACGGTATTAAAGTATAATCATTATGTTTCAAATGCGATCACTGTATAATATTATAATTATATATCCCATAAGGTAGGATAAATTGCGGTAGTAGTATATAATAATTGGCTATTAAATATTATTACAATTTACATTGTTTTTTGTGGATTACTCTTCCGCAATTTGGATAAAAATATAATTTTTAGTAAATTTTCCGGTTTTATATAAACGGGCTTACAGTAGTATTCATAACATTTTATTTTAATATGCTTATACTAAAGGTTGAAGTACACTAAAACATGTGTCAGAATATGTCAGGCTTCAGTAACTATCCATTAAAGTCATAGCCAATTTCATTATGCTACATGCTTATTTCTATGTCATAATTAGACTACATCATACTCAATTGTTTACATAATTATTTATTACGTCGTTTTCTCGTAGCTATCGTGGTTATCAATAAGACAAATTTATACATTATCAATGAAATTCAGCAAAAACACATGCACTACATGCACCATCATATAATAGGAAGCTGCTTATACAGAAAAGAAGCCTCGTGCAAAAAGGTTTAAGACTTTAGGATATTTCGTTATTGAGAAATTGTGTTGACAGAACAAAAAGAGAGAAATTAAAACTGTTCAGACACCCAGTGATCGGCTTCGATAACACTCAGCCACTAATTTATAGACATATACCTGAACTTACATTATTTGTAGGGAAATTCCTTTTATTTTTTCCAGTGCCCTTATTCAAAATGCTTTAGAGTGTCCTAGCTGCCAGCAAAGAAATAGCAGTTCAACTGTACAAAATATTGACACAAATTCTAACACTTATGCACTCCATTGACTCAAAATAAGTAAATAAAATATCATTTATCTTAGCCTAGGAGACTTAATGGGCTAACCACAAGATTAACCTCACAAGAGATTAGTATCTTACACTTAAATTTTACCAATATTTTAAAGTAATTCAAGTCACATTTGGATCTACTGCTGAGGTACAATACATAATAATCAATCATCCTACGTGCACAGAAATGCATATGCTGCGCAAAGATTTCATAGGAGTTACCTATATTATGTACGTCTATTTAACATTACCATGGTTTCTGTGGCATGTATCGATTGCTATCTCGTATATTCTAAGGCTCAAGATACTGTACATATGTGTGCATAATTTTATTTGAAATAGATTTATTGTATAGTTTGGATTAACTCTGTCTGTCTTCATATGTGTAGGAAATATGATTTGAAGTTCCTATTGAAATACCACCGTTCTTTAACTAAAATTGTTCTTTCTCTTATCCCTAGGTACATATAACATAATATAATCAATTTTCCTTGTGTAAAATGTCTTACATACAGTGGAAGGTTTGAAATGATGATAGTCTATCGCATATTGAACAGCGTTATAAACATTATATCAGAACGTATTTTTGGGTTATAATCTACCCTAAGTTTCAGGTGTAAAACGACACTAGGAATTTACAAATTAAATATGTTACATGCTACTCGGAATAAAGATAATTCATTGATAACAGACAAACTGCGTGAAGAGAAGAGAACTTGTTAGCAAAATAAAGAGAATGAACAGAAGCGATATCCCGGCACTGGATTCAAGAGCGCATAAAAGTAGCACTCGTATTGAAGAAGACCATAAAGTCTAGCCTGGAGATAATGAAACCAAAGCGACATTATTTTACAGGATCTAAAAGCACGTACACGTAACACCCGAACTCATGAACTGCACGAATCACGTAGTGATATGCTGATTGTTTGTCTTTTAGCATGTAACGATGGTATGTAGCTCCGTCAATCCCGGCTAAATCATTAATCGGAACTTCTGATGGTTTTGACGCAGGTAACTGAAGTACTCACGTGGCGGCTGTAAAATAAGTTTAATTTCGAATTTTTACTGAACTATACAATCGGTTTTTTTAATTAACGGTTTACACTAATATATACGAAATAATTTAGAAACCAACTAAATTTAGAAGATGATTTTGACAATATTACATTAACTAAGGTGAGATAGAGAGAGAGAGAAAACGCGGACGGAGATGTTACCTACTTATAAATTTGAAAGCGACTGACGACCACCGGCTCAGCTGGTCAAGCGGAGGTCACTGCTTCAGCATCACCACAGCGGCCGTAGCCAATCATAAAGGACTATGGACGGTGTGAAAGGCTAGCTAGCCCTGGAATCAGCAATTTGTATCAGCAGCGCACGAGGATAGCTGCAAAATTCAAGCACCACTCTTCTAACTTTGAGAGTAACTTTGTATTGCAATAATATTAGATTCCAGTTTCAGGGCTCAAAACCTTAAATTAATTGGTCGGTGACGGGTCAGATTAACTGTTCATATTGGAAAACAATATTTGTGACTTATAAAATAGTATAATTATGTGACCAATAACGATATATTATACTAATTCAGTAATCATGGTTAACATACGTTTTGACTAAAGTAACGATTTATATATGGGGCGTTACAGGTAAATATCTTTAACTAATCTTTAAATAGTCTACTTATAGTAAAAATTAGCATTTTGTATATATATATATATATTATTTATGCAAAATGAATTTTATTTTATATAAATGGGCTCATATAGGTGAAATATTCTGATTAAAAGTGTGTTAAATAGATTTAAATTATTCTAGAGGTATGTATCAATAATTTTAAAAAGGCAATTAAATCTTACCAGATGTAATGTCACATAGAATTTGCAATTATTAAATGAAAGTTTGAAAGGTAAATGTTATTTTGGGGTCTACTTCATATATATTAAAATAGAGTGCTGAGTTTAATATTAAATTATTTTTTATTTATTATTTTAAGGAGAGCCCGATCACCTTTTAAGATTTATGATGTACGTCCTCGTTGGCCACGGGCTTGTGTGAGCATTTAAACAAATAGAATAAAGTGTACTGTCGATACAGTAAAATATCGATAGTTCTGATAAAAAGTGCTTCGGTTGCAGATATGATTTGAACCTGCGTTAACTGTAACTCAGACTAACTCAAGTCCAACACCTTAGACCGCTCGGCCATCAGCACTCTCGTCAGTATTGAGATACTGTTGTAAATCGTTGTAAATCTTGAGATATTACCAGAAGAAAAATAAATCTTGTAGTTGAAAAAACTAATGAACTTTTAAACTGGGTTTAAAATAGCTCCATAACCAATTAAGTGTTGAAGGGTTTGTATAATTCCTTGCAAAGTTAAACATTTTTAGTCAGAAATGTTTTATTGAATTTAAATACTGTACTAAATATTTTATCAGTTTATAAAATATGCTTCTTATGTTTTGAGGCTTAAATATTATCCCAAAAAATATATAGGATTTTATGAATCATACAATAAAATTTGTCTAAAATTATATTTGAAATTTCCTATTGATAATGTGAGCAATAAGTTACATTTGCATGGTTAAGAGTGTGAGAATAACTTCTTTAGGTTCTTGAAACCAATGAAAATGAATGCATGGGGAATTGAAATTGTATTTAAATCCCCCATTTTTGCATTGTTTTTCTGAAGTAATGGGTAAGATTTGTTGAGTACAGTATGTTGAGCATTGATGAGTGTTTGTTTCTTTTTTTTGTAATCCAAAACTAAATGTTCAAAACTTAGAACAAGAATTATTTTGCAAGATATTTAATTTCTGACTTCATTTGTATCGTAATTATCCCTAAAGACTGTCTTCTTGAAGAAAAACAGAATGATGATAGAATCTATTAGGTTACCACATTAACAAAGTCTAAAATTATTGTAAAGAGCAGTTTTTTAACCCTGACCGGGAGGAATGTGTGATTTACATAAAAGACGTGAATGTTCAATATTTAAAGCTAGAAAGAAGAATTGTTATGTGTAAAACAAATTGGTGTTAATTTAAATACAAAAGAAAAATTATTATTTATGAATAAATATCATATTTAAATTATTTACAAAAAAACATGAAGGTGTGCACCTTCGTGTTCAACTATTTATTTCATATCAGAAAACCCTAAACATAGTTGTATATAGATTTTATGCATAAATAAAACCTTATATATCTATCATCGCATCTAATGTGACAGCAGACGAGTAGAGCACTCCAGCAATACTGTATTAGCATTTCTGATGAATCATTTCTGGTTGCTTAGTAACCAATACTAGTTATATAAATAGTCATAGAGTAGAACTATTTAAAATGTAACCAAATATCTTGCATGCATCATTTATACTGCTTAAAACTTTGTGATTTACGTTAATACTTTCTTGGCGAAATTTTGTAAATACGTTTTTGTACTCATTGTTTTATCAGTGAAATAATAAAAAAATTTTGACTATTTTTCTGATAAAAATACTCTGATAACAATAACAATTAATTTTGTTACAGATGTTTGCATTTAAGAGCTTTATAAATTTATTGCTATTTAATAATTCAGGCAGTATGAATATTGTAACTAATTTAGCCAGTAAAGAAATTGGGAAGTAACGTAGTTTTGAAGATAAAAGTTTGCTTCCACTCGATGAAGAAAGTGAGATACGGTTCTACAGGTCAGTCATCTGGAATTGCACAGAGGGTGTAATGCGGCATCGCGTCGGTGAGCAGGATTTTGTGAGATGACTACGTGGTCAGAATTTCTAGTTTATGAGGGGTAAACTGCTTAAGGCTTGAAATGTGCTCTTCTTGTGGTTCAGCTGGAATGGATAAAAAAAGGGGAAAATAATCGACACGTAATTACTCGTAGCGATTTTTTTTTTTATTTTATTTATTTTTTTTTTTTTTTGACATATTCATCGTCACCCTTATTAGTTGATGACTTTTATGAACATTATTAGTTTTTGAAATTAATATATCTGTATATTCAAAAAGTATTAATAAATAGAAAATAATGAGCTCGACAGACTAATTTCAGTTGTGAGTCTTCGGGATTTCTCGCAGATAGTTTAATAATAGAAAACTTTAATATGCACATTTTAATCTTATAAAAATAGAGGTGTTTTTATTGGATAAATCATAAAATAGTACGCCAACAAAGAATACAGCAAAATTATAAATCCATATAAAAGTACAAATAATATTTCATTGGTTCCTATTCATAGATCTGGTAAATCCGGCCTGTACAATCAGTTAGCAAGCAAGGCATAGATCTCTCTCTCTCTCTCTCTCTCTCTCTCTCTCTCTCTCTCTCTCTCTCTCTCTCTCTCTCTCTCTCTCTCTCTCTCTCTCTCTCTCTCTCGCTCTCTCTCTCTTTCTCTCTCTCTCCCTCCCTCTCTCTCTCTCTCTCTCTCTCATGAAATTATAGTTATATCACATCGATCATTTTCTGTTCAAACAATCATACATAATAATCTCTTTGATTCTTAAATTTTTGAATAGTTTCGCCTAATATATAGACTTTAAAGCCCTTAAAAGTGATCCTTTATGTTACTGGAAATCCCCATGTGTCTAGGGATAAGAAAGAGCCTGTGCAGTTTCATATTATGAATTTATTAGTACTGTCGATATTTTACACTACCTATTTCTGTTCATTTTCTATTCGTTTAAGATTCTCGCAGAGGCTACTATTAAATGTGAGCATAATGAGATAAAACATGATAAAAATACAAAATTAAATTAATTTAACTAATTAAAAATGTACGTCTCGTAAATATATTAAATTGCAGTTATAAGAACAAACATTTACCTAATCCATCTACACTCTAATACTATGATGCTTATTGCTTCACAGAAGATAAATAACAATTGGTGCAATACGGTAAAAGAGCATATACATATCGCAATATGGTGTAAACTTGCAAAAAGTGATACTGATGTGTATTTGTCTCGATTAGTACTTATCATATCCATTGCAATCTAAAGGAAGTGTTAGTTATCTCGCTCTGTTGTATGGTTGTTAATAAAATTTATCTTAAGAACTAATGTCATCTCAAACATTCTCTTTAACTACTGTGTTATATATTTAGAAAATATAACCATTATCCGTCATATCAATTTATCACCATTGAATTTCAATATAATAATCTGCTTTATTGTAGTAATATTGAACAACCCTTATCTACCTAAATATGAATTATGCCAATTTTAACAGAGTAGTACATTTCACCAAATGTCACATACTAATATTCACTGAGGCTGCTTCAGAGGTTATAACCCATAACTAATTTAATAACTGAGATATACTTTGGCCAGACAGACGTACGTATAATTTTATAAACAAGAAAACTACATTTAGTCAAATTCCATGTGTCAATATTTAACGTCGGCAAACACTTTCTTGTTTTGTGAAATTTAACAAATGCAAAATTTAAAATCATTTTAAAGAAGTATTTTTCTAAATACATTAAAACATGATATTTAACTATTTTTTTATTAGGATAGGTTTAATAGCTTGAAATGATAAACGTCTAGGAGAGCTAGGTAAGGTAGTACACCGCAAGAGTATTCAAAAGATTGTAACCTACTTTTAATACCGCCTTTGTAATAAGATTTTTTAACTTAACCTAAAAAACCGAATTTTACATGTTCTAACCACATAAAATTTGTCAGTTTGTTTACAAAATGTATTTATTCTGCTATTTTCCTGTTATCCAATGTGGTTACTGATAACCAATGGAAAACTATTTACTAACCATCCCACACTATTATTGCGTTCTATAAACTTCTTCCCACAAATATCGATATCCTATTAATATCCTTGCTCGTACTTTAAAACGAGGTACCTCTACATATACTCAACTCGATCCTAATCTGTTATTTTATGTTTGACAGTTTTTATGGCCTTAATACACTACACACTTAGTTTCTTAAACAGGCTGCATAATAGGAGGAATTGCTTGTTTAAATTACCAGTTTCAGTTTCTTTAACCACTTTAAAAGTATTTCTGATACCGCTTAAATTTGTATACAGATATTTCATTTAAATACATGAGCAAGTTGGTAATTAATATTACCAGAAATTAAATGTAACTAAGATTTTAGCTGGAAAATATGCACTAAGAACACTAATTATGTTTAGCTCCACAGGTGACTTGAGCCATAATTAGGGTTCGTAGGAAGGTAAGAGGCGTCTGGCTGACAAACTGCTGCTCATTCTGTTTAATTGGTGATCTAATTACTTAAAAACTGCTGCAGGCAATTTTCATTGTTAGTCAATTGATACTCTTCATTATAAAATTACATCAACTGAAATAGACAGTTTTAAACATGTACTCTTACAGCGATAATTGTATCATTGAAATAATTATTACTAAATTATATAAATAACTTAAATTACATATATAATCATAAATTTAATGGTAAAAATTATATTATATTTTCAGGTATTTGGCATCTTAATATACTACTTTACAATAAGAGGCAGTAAGTTTCATTGTAAATTCTTATGTAAAAAATAAATAATAGTATATGCACATGTTATTTTTCAGATTTTTTTTTATGAATGGAAATCTATTGCGAATGGGGAGGCATCATAGCTTCTAATATTATAACATATAATGCCACCTTAATTAAAATAATCGTAAAGTTAGAATCGATAGTTAGTTTTGATATATTATTTTATTATAGTTGGAATCGAAAAACTATAAAACTGTATCTGGTATATAGCGTGCACCAGAAACTAGTAATAGTATCGCATCCTAATCATTTTATAAAAAAGACAAAAGTCATTGTCACTATATCTCCCATCATCCGGTATTATACAAAGATGAAAATTTGACCCATATAAGCTCGTTTAAGTTTGACTCGACAGAACGTAACGAAAGTAGTAGCACACAAAGGGACATGCGGTACTTTTTATACCTTAAAATCAATACAGCATACTTGGAGCAATTAGACTATGTACTAGGTTTCAAGTCAATAGGAACCTATAATAATAAGAGCTATCGCACAAACAACCGCACATCACAGACGAATGTAGTAAGGCCCTTACTTTTCTGTGTATATATTTAATAAATGAGAGGCTCATTTCATTGCATTGAAAAGTAAATACATTTATTTATAATTACTATATTTAATTTTAGGTCGCATTGGAGGTTCTTTTGGTCATTATATAATTAACCTCAACTAGCTGTAGCTCTTTATAAAAAAAAATAATAACTAAGACTACATAGAATATTTTAATTTTTGAAACATAGAACACAATGCTGTTTGGGCTAAATTTTAGATTATTTAAAAAAATATTTGATATTTCTATGAAACAGAGCATAATTTTGACCATAAATTTAAATCTTTGTCATGAGTTTACATGTTAAAAATTGGAATATTTTATAATTCTTTCACTTTCACTTATATGGACTTATATAAAATAATCATCATATTATTGATTATTATTTCATACATCTTAATAAAACTACAAATGTCACGAAATATGTTGCTTATTTCCAAAATTTTATAATTTACAATATATCGTAATATTTATGTTTCATAATCAAGATTTAACGTAGTATAATTAACAGCTTTTGACACTTTGTGTTGAATTTCGGCAAACAGGCAACAACGTGTGTTTAAAAATTAAATTTTAGAATAGTGCTTGACCAGCAGTGATCCAGACACCAAAACAAATAATATGTTACTCCACCTTTCATCAATGGCGAACTTAATAACACCTAAGTCAATCTAAATACATTTTAATACTGCAATATAACCAACCTTGATAAATACGGCTGTGAATGTTTTCACGTAAGGTACCTCCAACAATTGTTGGACTTGCTCGACGTTGTGATATTAATTTAAATGGAATTAATTATTATTTCAAAGGTCTAAACACGAACAATAATGCGGTTATTTCAACAAAATCTTAAGCAGATATAGTCTTAAATGAGTTTAAAAAGTAATCCTCCACTATAGTGTGATCTGAGCATTATTTTAAACATATTTTTATCTTACTAAATTGGGCTTGTTATAAAAATTGTATCAGGAATTATAATCTTAGATATTTGTTTTTGAAATCCATTAAGAAAAATAAATTTAATTATGAAGTACATTTTTTATTAGATCAATGCAGTAATTGAAAATAATACTGGGAGTACTATGCAGTGGCTTATTTCGTATTTCATTTACTGTGACACTTATATTTACTAAAACATACCATTATCCTTTCCAATCAAGCAGTTTCACATTTTAAACAAACGTATTATAAAATATTTTCAGACTTAGTCTAATCAGAGACAATCAGTGAAAGCTATAGGTTTTGACATTAGCACTACGATATTTACCTGAACACTAACCAATAAGTTAAGAATTACTGATAGTAATTAGTAGGAAGTAATTACTGTATACGGCAAGAATAGCTTATGGTGTTCCTCAAACAAATACGAGTAAATAAAGCACACTAATAATATTTTTACTATTATCCCTCAAATTGTTTATAAGAAAGTATGTCACGTTTGAAAATATAGTAATAGCAAGATTTTAAATAAACTATGATTTATTAAAACTACAAATGATTTATAGCATACTAATGTAATTATATTAGGAAAATTCAGGTTATAATATTTTCAGATGATACATTGCAGCTTCACGTTTATTATATAGGAATGATTTCTAAACATATTCATTACAGCATCAAATGCTTCGCATTACAAATAATTAGTATTTAATGATAGTTATTTATTAAATGTGGTCCATTATCTCATAGTTTATGTTTTGAAAATTAATAAATAGTAAAATATTTTTCGAAAATATTACTGAACTCGTTTACATTGAGTTAGTTCTGACGTTCTTGTACTTTGTTTTTCACATAAACAATAACATAACATTTATGTATATATATATATATATATATATATATATATATATATATATATACATAAATATGTCGAACGAAATTTTGAGGATGATTGTTTATCCTCAGCCTAAGTGACGTACATGTTTCTCCAATGTAGTCTTTAGGGCAATGTTGACATGATAATTTAAAGATTTCATTTTCAATGTTACATGTGATGTCTTCTGCAATAGAATATCTTTTGTGCGTAACACAGCTTTTCTAACAGTTTGTAGATTGCATCATACTGCACATTCCACAGCGTGGTTTATTGCATGGATGGCATTTGTGTCTGAAACTTTGACTGTTGTCTTTATCCTTAATATATTTTTGATGAAGTAATAGATTTTTCAAATTTCATGGCCTTTTGAAAATATTTCTAGGAATTCTCTTAAAATGAACCTTTGTTTTTGGAGATTGTTCCAATATTTTGTATTTTGTAGCCGGTCTTCATATATATATATGTCATTACAATCTTATTTTAAACATGCCATATAAGCATAGCATATAAAAATATGTACTAATAATTACTTTTAATACATACAGCATAATTCAACGTCGGACATCCTTTAGGCGATGAAGAACCGATAGATGTGTAGTCGCAAAAGTAGATGTTTCCGCTGCCTTTAGTTTTGAGTGATTATACTATCCTCTTCAGAAAAGTGGACTAACACTAGGTTTTAGATAACAGTTACAGATTCGTTGGATAATACTGGGAGAAATCCTTAAAATTAGAAGAATACGCAAGTTGATCTGACTATTCTAAAAGCAGGAAAATAAAGGAAAATATACCAAGTACGTCACTAAACGGCAAAACCCTTTTGAAATGACACTCGTAACCGTGGATAGATTTAAAATATAACTAATTAAAAAAATATTTTTAATAGTTTCCATAAATATTTTTATTGCAGAGAAATTTATACAGTTAATTACAGGAATCAAATAGGTAAATCACCTGGTTTGGTGTTAAAGTGTATTCATATTGAAGTATAATGCTATTAATTGACGTTATATGACGGCACTATAAGCATAACTGTATTGGTAACATTACTATACGTAAAACATTTACCAGTTTATTTATCCTATTATTAAAATGGCTGATTTGACAAGAGCATGCTAGGCAAATGATTACAATGACCAGGATAAAGCTTTAAAAGTCAGTCAGGAAACAATTTAATGGAACCGTAATAATTGTATATTTTACCTTGGCTTAGTCATATTGATTTCAATAACTTGATACATTTAATAAACATAATAACCTGTTTAATATATATTTGTGTTTTCATTTAACAAAAACAAATTTTAATTTTAATACTATAAAACATTATTTTGCTTGAGCCAGGAAGTAATCATAGATCAAATCTGGGGAAATGTATATTTTTAATTCTTACTTTACATGTTAGGTAAATATTATGTAGTATAAATAGTTACTTGAACATGTGGAAAAGAAGACGAAATGAATAAACGCCATGAAAATAAAGCAGAAATACACCAAACCAAGTATTGAGTAACCTGCTTTGCAAACGGTATCGTTTTGCAAATGGTGAGAGTTATTTCCATATCTCGATTATAGTTGTAAGTTTTCTTCTATTGACCTTCCACTAGGATACAGTGACTTGTGATGAGATTATTGTTGCTAAACTCGTTCCTTCACGGCGTTACTCTTAAGCAGTAGAATGTAGTTTGAATACTCTTTATAGTCTACTGTATTTAGTTATGTTAGTGGTTCTATTGTCTTTGTTTTGATCCTTTGGTTAGAGTGAATGAATTTGAATGAATTAATAAAATCCTTTCTCGTTTGGGCATTAAACTTAAATGTGGAGGACCCTGAATTAGCTAGTCAATGGAGGTGGAGGGGATTAATTTAGTTACTTTCTTTTGTCCTAGACATCACCAAAAAGTAACTGTTGTAAGAAAAATTAAACATTGAAATATCCCAAACAGATTACATTAACTGACTTCATCTCAACTCATAAAAATGTAAATTGGGAGGGAGGTCTTTTAAGACACATTGTATAAAAATAATTGGGCTGAAAATCCTTCTTCCACCGAAATTTGTCTACATTCAAACCTGTGATCCAATTCCAGTATAACGTATTTTCGATGCAATTACCTTGCTTAGCGTATACTACACATGTATGTCAAACTACTTTTGTAGGATAACAGGACTTTTACAAAAAAAATTTAGTTTTTATAGTTGTTGCAACCCCGTATTCTGGGTTAATCTTAATTAAAATGCTTTTCTTATTCTATATATGCGGGAAAGAATATTTACCTATTTATTTCATACATACAAATATGTGAAATTTCACCTTTTTTAGGACAGCGAGAAGTTCTTATACGGGTAGCAATAATATTACAGTCACTATAGTAATTAATCTTCATGAATATGATCCTTTTTATGTAAGTCAGTTCTCCTCCTTAATTGATTGCATTTTACTTATAATAAACACATTTCCACCAATATAAATCATTGAATAGTAACATAACACATTATTTGACAATAATATTATTCATTAATATAAATTTTGTAAAAATCACTTTTAATATTGTGATATATCTAAAAGATTTGACATCGCTATAATGGAGTATTTGGTATTTGTGTTTACGTTTCATACAAAAAAGTAATAAACAATGTACTTGTTTTATCGCTGTTATTAGGAATTTCATAACCCAAAAATATTACTATCAGTATATGTATAGAGAATGTGTCAAATGACGTCATTTTGTATTTTACCAGACAATTTTCCTTACGTAGGTGAAATCCAGTCACAACAGAGTTGTTGTTGGCGCCAAACTGGTCCTTGAACCTTGTGCCGTGGTGTATAACCCCTGCTTCTCCGGAAAAGGAAACAACCCTTGTATTTCAGGCAGTCCTCTCCAAGAAACTCATGTACTAGGGGAATAATAACTTGGCAACTAACATAAGACATTAACTTAATATTGACAATAATAATTTATCTAGTAATTAGCAGTTAACTTCGGCTTCGCGTACAATTTTGTATGTTTTACACGTGGTTCCAAATAATTATATTTATGACGCTAAAGTTGAGTTTCGCATTTTGCTACAATCAAGAAAATGTGTTCCAAAGAGTTTATTTCTAAATATTTAAAATATAATACAGTCCTGTTTTAATTTTCCCTGTAAAAAGATGTACACACACACCCATACACAGGTATGAAAGATCTTTTCCGTTTGAAATAGAATGCTATTAGATCTGTTTGCTGCACTGTACAAGTATGTATATTGTTTGAATTATTTATTGTAATTGTTTTAGTAAAGTCAAATCATTATAAAACATGGCAGCTTTGTTATAAAGTGCTATAGTTGCTGGGTATCCTTCTTTAGCATACATTTACGTGAGACAAACAGATCACATTTTTTATTCTAATCTATTTAGATTTATTCTACATAATTGCTTCGTCGTTTTTATAAATGATTTTCAAATCATTAAACCCAATGTAACAGCAGTAAGAGATATCATATATATTTAAATTTTATAACACTAAATGAACATTATCTATTATTTGATATATTTTTTGTTTCATCTATAATCGCTTTTGTATTCAAATAAACATTTTAAATTTAGATTTTTTTATAAATTAATTATAGTGTTCAAGTTTGGTACATAACAATTTACCAGAACACTATGACCTGATTTTTACTAACAAAGACAATCGAAATAGGTAATTTGATCGTGATTGTTCGGGATATTTCGCTTAGCCAGAATTTTGTATTTTAATGCACTCTGTTTCTATCAGCTATTGGTATGAAGCAAAAAAGACAAATGGAAGCAAATGTAACTAAACAATAATACACTTGATTTAAAAATATCAATACGTATATCTTGAATTCAATGGATTGCTGTTGGATATAACAGAATAGAGCACTTTTTCTAGGGGTTTCTGATATCGAAAGGTTTGATAGATATCGTATTGAATTTCGTTGTTACAATCACTTTAAGGATCTCTCCAGACGGACTTGGACTCCAGATTCTAGGAGTCAAGTCTGTGTCACTGTGATACTTTCCTCGTTGCACTGAGCAGAAGGTGAAATGAGGCTAAACTGAACATTTACATAACAGAGATAATCTAGTACTAACCCGGAACCTTATACTGGTATCCACACATGGACTTCGATCGCGATTAAGCGTTACAATAAGGCTTATGTGTTTTATGGAAAGGAAGTAGACCGTCTGGAAATGAGGCGCCTATACAAATCTAAGAATAAAGATGATAACGATAATCTCCATTGTCTTGATAGAGGAAAAAATTATTAAAGTAAAAATAATAATTAAAAAATAAATAAATGACACCAAAAGATTTTAAAGTAATCAAGTAGAGTTTGCTTTAATAATACAAATAATCCGTTACATTTTCATTTGAGTGTTTTTGTGTTAGTATTAAAACTACAATATATATTACAATAAAAGTTGAGGAGCCAAACTATTAAAATATTTATGGATTAAGGTTTTGGAAAAATTGAAGGGAATTTAATCAAGAAATTGAAATTACCTATGAGTTATTTGATAACATGTAATATCAATATAAAATTTAGTTTTTTATAAATATAAGCTCATTATGCGTTTAATAATTTAATTCCAACATTTACGAATATATACAGATTTAATAGTTAAATAAAGAATTATCTAATATATCATGATGATGTGACTAAATTAATCTCATTAAAAGTAATACAAATTACTCTCAGATATAAAAGCCGATATTGTAATGAGATATTGGGTGTTAACGTGCGTAACAAACCAACACTAATAATTGAAACATAAACATTAAGTTTTTATTGTCATAACATTACACAATAATGGGCGTAAGCTGAACGATGCAGGAAAGCGGAAATCCCCACTTTGTGACGTGTTTCGCAAAAATTTATGAGTGGCTTCTGTGTTACTCCGTATTAATAAAATCTTTTACGTATTAGTTAATTTTGATAAATAAAATAAATATTAGTTCTTTTGGGATAAAATATTCTCCGAAGTTATTATATTGAGTACCTTTTTACAGTAAAATTCGTGGAACTACTTATCATTACCGGATTATTCACAAGCAATCGCCATGAGTTTATTGAATACTGCTTAATTATATTACACTGCAACTTTAAATGCAGTATCATTATTAGTACAATCAATCATATATATAATACCAGCTCTATTTATCATAGCAGTATGAAAATAACCATTTTATCTCATATTCTCCTGCTAAGTAACAATTGTTAAGAAGTTACCTTGTGTATTTTGTAAATATTTCTAACGTATTACTTTTTAAATCAATAAGTTATGTAAAAATCTTACACTTTCTTTGATTTTATTGAAACTGTGTATGAAAACAACGGTAAATCAGAATATATTTTGCAAAACTAATTAGATAGTCGTTTGTAGCTCTTATACGATTAATTTGATGAATTCACCAAGATATCCTTCTAAAATTCAAAGTTAAAAATGATTATATTTTTGTGTAAATATTTCAGCATGCGTATTTCACTATGGTATAAATATTATAGTAATTCTGTAAAGTATTTATTCAATATAAAAAAAAATTCAATTCAAGTTCAAGATATAAATAGTTTATTAACTTGGTAATCCTAAGATGTGTAGTTTTCCTTTCTATCTATATCCTATCTACCTTATAGGTAACTATTACCATAGTAGGGTTATACCACCTTCTGCATGGTTTATATATACTAATTTATCCTACCCGGGTTACAACAATACCAGTGTGTACCTTATATCTGAGTAAATTGTAGATACCAGGATTATTAAACTTAAATAAAGAGATATTTTGGTAAAAGGATGAATGTATAGTCCTTATCTACCGCGGGGGATGACTGTTGAAGTAGTTGGAGCTCTTGTGCTAAAATCTGGCGCTAGTCTAATTATGAAAGGTGGTGGCCATTCGTCCGCTTTCATATTATAAGCCCTAACATCCAGAGGGTCATACCCTACGTCCATGATGACATGACTGAGACATATCATATACATCTCATCATTGGATAACGACAGAAGAAGCTCCATCTTTACCCATTCTGAATATTATTATTCCGGAAGTAAGTCATAAACAACTTTTCTCGTATTTGATAATATTTACTTTGTCGATTGAAATTAAATTCTTTTACAACGAAAATAGTATTTCATTTTCAACAAATCTCAGATTTATCATATGACAACTAATTATTTATAATAGCAACAGTATATTTCAACTATTGTTTTAAAGATCTATTATTCTCCAAAAATGCAAGGATATTATTCTAAATTAAATTTAAACTATGTTATTACAAAATTATAAACATTAAATTCCAGTACTCAGTTTCTTTAATCAGAATTGGCACCTAACATTCTCAAGGAAGGTGATTCAAAAAAGAAACGTCCGGTAATTTGTCCAAATTTGTATTAAAATTATATGGCATTATTATATAACCACAAAACATAATAATTGAATATTAATTATTTATTGACAAAAAACACTATAGAAAGGTGAACTTTTTAAAATTAGAACTTGATAATTATTTCGCTTTGCTTTTTCTAGGCCCAAAGGACGAAGTCTAGTCCAAGGTCAAGCACTGTTGGTTGCTTGTTGGACAGGTTGATTACAACTTCTGCCTCAAACTAGACACTGACACATGTCTTCGTAACAGTACTAAACATGCACGGCATACTTAGCATATGTAAAAATGTATATTTAAAGCTATACTATTACAACCTCTGCCTCAAACTAGACACTGACACATGTCTTCGTAACAGTACTAAACATGCACGGCATACTTAGCATATGTAAAAATGTATATTTAAAGCTATACTATTACAACCTCTGCCTCAAACTAGACACTGACACATGTCTTCGTAACAGTACTATTGTTAGTACTAAACATGCACGGCATACTTAGCATATGTAAAAATGTATATTTAAAGCTATACTATTACAACCTCTGCCTCAAACTAGACACTGACACATGTCTTCGTAACAGTACTAAACAAGCCCGGCATACTTAGCATATGTAAAAATGATATATTTAAAGCTATACTATTACAATTTTATAAATTTCATGTCTGGTTAAAATCAGTGGTAAGCTTTGATTAGAAAAAATGTAATGTATATGGTTTTGTAGCTACCAAGCTTACTATAAGAATAAGAATAATTTCAGGGCTGTAAATATAAACAACACGTTTTAATTTTTAATCTAGTAGCCACGTATAGATTTGTTCTCATAAAAGAGTTGACCTCGAATATAAAATAAATAGATGGAATTACATATACAAATAAACAACTTGCATAGAAAATATTTACGAAAATTATTTTTACAGTATCCTGAGGAATAGGCCTATATTATGAAAACTGATTAAAATTAATTGAAGATATTGACAAAAACATTAGAGCGTTACTTAAACTAATGATGGTATGTTATTATATATGTTTGGTCTAAGGAAGCTCTAGAGTATAGTAGCTGTTAATAAAGATGTTAGCTACATAACGTTCTACCCTTGTAATAAAACAACAAAGTAAAGTAACGTCTAATAGTTCCCCTCAAAATATAATTTTATTTTGAAGGATTATAAACTCAATCTGCTGTATCATTAAGGACGTAATTAATAATCTCGAAGTAAAGTAGAAAAGCTAACATAATAAGGTTTTACTCTAAGAATGAACTTGAATCAGTTTTGTTGAATCACTTGAATTACTTTAAGCTCTCGATATTGCTTTATCCATTTCCTTAACTTTAGTAAAGTTTGTAAGCTGAAAGAGCAGTTTTATGAGTAAAATTCGTAATGTTTGTTCGATTTCATATCGTAACATTACTGATGATTTTGTTGTTGTAGAAGTAATAGAGCGAAAACAAAATAATTAACTTGTTCTCTAAATTTAGAACACACCAACAAATTATGAAAAATTTTTATTATTGTAAACATTTTGATACGAACTCTATATTATCACAAAATTAGTTTACTCAAATAAAATTATGTTTGAGATATAGTCTCCGATGTGAAATACTTTTATAGAAATGTGCTTTTTAGAAAGGATACAACAAACTAAATTGTTATAATAATATGCAGACTTTTCAAAATTAGTGTACATAGTTTAGAACTAAATTCATAACCTGTCTACTCGTTCTGTATATACAACTAAAAAAACTACTAAATTATATAACTTAAATTTTTATTTAATCCAATATGTTTTATTATTTTAATATTTATTGTCCCAAAATTGATTGCAATAAATGTGTTTAAAAATATAACATCGCAGGCTATTTATACCCTATATTGCATCTCCTTTATAAAAAATTACATTTAGAAATACGACAGGATTATTGAGAAGTTATCATGGACCGAATGGATATGCTTTTATAGGTTACTTGACTAATACTAATTGGTTTTATGACATTGAAATTGGACATGTTCGTTTATACACTGAGGAATTTCGTTAAAAAAGTAGCCTTTAGAATTTTAATTACATTGGTCAACCATTTGGTGTCTAGTAATTTGGTGTATTTATATGGGTGCTATATCAATAAATTTGACTTTAATATTCTCAACAGACACCACTTTGTTAACATGAAAGAATATAACACAATATTAATAAAAAATCTTATCTATCAAAACATATGTGCAAAATTTGAATTCTTTAGCCTAATTAGTTCTAGAAATATTATTTTTTTTTACAAGTGGTTGTCTAGCGGCTAAACGACACATTTCTCGAACTATATTTGTGTGAAATGTTTTTATTGAATGATGAATACTATCTCCACAGAAGTTTGTGACACCCGTTTGTGAACACTCATGTAAAAAGGGATGTTTGCTAGTATGCCATTGATAGACTCAGAAACCATTTGGCCGAAAGTTATGAATATTTGTATTTTCCACGGTTATGGTTGACACGCTATTCCCATAAAGTAAAAACTGCTTTTACGAGAGAGTTTATTAAATGGCCAAACACTGATGAACTAATTTGTTATGTATGTTTTACTTTAAAATAAATTTCTGATTGATCTTTAAGTTTGAGTGTTAGACCACTTTACGATAAGGTGCATGTACGTGCACAATGGCTATAAAACATAC
The DNA here is from genome assembly GCF_021130785.1 of Homalodisca vitripennis. Taxonomy (NCBI): domain Eukaryota; kingdom Metazoa; phylum Arthropoda; class Insecta; order Hemiptera; family Cicadellidae; genus Homalodisca; species Homalodisca vitripennis. The sequence goes on along the minus strand of NC_060212.1, from coordinate 79,161,063 downwards.
ACTATTGGCCGATTTTCGTAATCACGGCAATAGGGTAAACTCTGCATCCACGTTGGAATAAGTGCTAATATATGGTGAAGCTTATTACATGTACATTATTTTATCCTAAGTGTTATATAAAATGCATGTAAATTTTGGAATATAGGTTTTTGTTAGACGTAATATTAAATTATTAAGTAAAAGACAGCTTTAAAACTCTGTAATTAATAACTCTAGTAAATCAGGGATATCATTGATATTGACTGTACAGTATCACGGCTTTACCGTTGATTTCAATGCAGAGCTCCAAAAAACAAGTAAACAGTTCTGCCATAAAATGTAATTCATTATTACTCATAGTATCTCTATTGAAAAAGTATTTATTGATCGGAAGAGGTGCGGTTTATGTTTAAATAAACTGCAAATTTAATAGCCCGCTTGTTTTTCAATTCATGGGCAGGATAGTTGTCGTTAAATACTTTGATACGTGTGCAAATACATTTAAAAAATTTGAATCGAAAATCTTAGTAATAGTCAGCACAAACGGGACTAAAATGTGTATGTACAACACGCCGGTAACGTTAAAGTCGTAAAATCGTGTAACACGATTATCTTATTTTTTTATATAGAATTAATATAGTGAAAAACAATTATGATGTTTTTTTAATAAGATAATAGCATACAGTAAGTGTAAGGGTATCTTTTAAAATACGGTTTCAAACAACTTACTAATATTTTAGTAATTATGTAGCTGTTACACGAATTTATCAGGCAATACATTCTAAATAATATGTAAGGAAATCAGTAGTTGTTAATTGAGAATATGTGAGTGTACATTATTGCCGCCGGGACTCGAAGCCGGATCTCTCACTTTCCGGGTGCATTTGCTACCATTACACCACAGAGCCCTTACTTTTTACGATTCAATTATTTTGTATTTGGCCGTATCTGTCACATATATGTTTAAATAACCAAACTAACATATGATCGAAAGACCAAATACCTGTCAAACGACTTTTATTTAAATGAATTAAATTTGCATAAATGGCAATAGCCAAATCTAATTTTTCAATAAACATTGAATCACAAAAAGTACCTGCTCCACCGGAACTCGAACCCAGATATCTCACTTGCCAGATGAATGTGTTACGATTACACCACAGTTACTTTTTACAATTAAATTATTTTTTATTTGGCCGTATATGTCACATGTATTGCGATTCAATGTTTATTGAAATTAAATAAGGCTATGCCACATATAAAAATTTAATGTATATAATAATAATAAATAATAAATGTATTTATTTTCTCTTTCTGCCACAAAAACATATATAAAATATATGAAGAACTTACATGATTAAAAATCATAAACAATATAGTTATACTTGCCAAGACTGACTATATGTACTAAATGAACATGTTTTTAGATTTAAAAAATAAATATATATATATATATATATATATATATATATATATATATATATATATATATATATATATTGATCATATATAACCACAGATGGGACAGATACGGTCAAATACAAAATAATTGAATAGTAAAAAGTAACTGTGGTGTAATGGTATCTAACTGGTGGTTAATTCAAATATATATATATATATATATATATATATATATATATATATATATATATATAATAAATATGCAGACAGAGGTTCAGTTGTTTTTAGTTTAGGTCCCTGATAGTTCTTGTAAAGCTTTGATTTGAATTCATTATGATGAAAATATTTTGGGTTAATTGGGTCTTATGCCTCTCCATACCCATGTACATTCTCACTGGAAGTTCTCTGGGTCCTGCGTCCTGTCTTTTTTGTTTTTGCTACCTCATTCTCACCGTAGTTATTTATTTACTTATATATTGAAGTTATTGAAAATTATATTTGTTAATAAGCTGATGTTTATGACCAGATATAGAATATAGTCATTTATAATACATTAAATTATTAATAATTAGTTAAATTGACACAATTCATTGTATTATGTTAAGCAAACTTCTGGAATATTTATCTTACAGAAACTAGCACTGCATATAAATTTAAGAAGATTCCTATACAGTTATCACATATATTCTTATAATAATACAAAATTAGTGGGATATGTTAGATTGAATTTCACATGGTTTTTGTTAAGGGAGTAATGCATTTTAACTCAATCTACCCATTTAATTATGTTACTAATTAGTTTACCGATTGATGTAATTATACGGAAAAGAGATATCAAAATCTGTAAAAAATTACTGAGTCAACGTTTAAATCAAACCACTTAGTTCCAAATACTTAAGGATAAAACAACGCAAGAGCAAAACACAAAGCAAAGTAGTATGATAATTATGTGATATTGATCTGCAATCGTAAACACTGGAACAAAGGTTAAGGTTTATCAATAAAGATACTGACTTTTCAGTGTCTAGATACACAGATCATTTCAATCTTTGAAACCTTATTAACATTGTTGGATACGTATATTATAATGTGTTTAGTATTTAAATATTCTGATATATCCTTTTTAACTAAATCAAAACAATAACTTAACTTAATTATCATGTAAAATTGATATTGCTCACCAGTAACTATATGGCTGTGTTTTGAAAATAATAACAAATAAATTAATATTTCAGGCTATTTATTAATTACATATGTTATTAATAGGAACATATAATAATAAGGAGTCATAGAAAACTTTTAAAAACCCTAGTATATCCACACCGTGACAGATTTTAATGTACAAACCAAATGGCAGATACTCGCAGTTTGGCACGCAGTCTGGTAAGCTCTGTACGTGTATGAGGAATTCTAGTTCGAGTGAATTATATCCTACACCAATGTTGAATTTGCCTTGAGACGACCAAGAACTTATGTTACAAGTCAATAATTATGGCAAATGTTATTCTATCTAGTCTTAGTTGTTTCGTAGTAAACAAAGCAAAACGTTGCCTTATTGGAGAAATAAATTTTTTTGACTAAGGGCAACTTAAATAAATGTACAAGAATTGTTTTTGTATAAAATAGCAAAATTGAAATGCTTACTACAATAAATTTACATTTTTACTTAAACAATACATTGTTATATCTAGATATTTTCGTACTCTTACTCTCGTGTATATATTATATTTATAAATAGAAATTATATGTGCAACGTTTAGGGCCTTTTAAGTTATAATCTATAAAATATATGTGAAATGGATAATCGGAATGAAATAAAAGAAAAGAAAGAAAGAAAGAAACTTTATTTCTCCAAAATAAGTTAATACATTTACACCAGCTTTACCAACAATAATGTTAACAATATATTACTACATAGTATTAAACATAAGTAAACACTATTGAGAGACTCGGATGCACGGGCTTGACCTGGTACTTGCTACACACTATTTTCACTAATGTCATTATCTGCTACAGTTTTTAACCTATCCATACACATCCATACCGTACACACTCACACACATATTTCCTGATAGATTCAGAGTTAAAACACATTTAGGAGAAACAAAGAAAACCTCCAAGGCATCGCCTGTTTGGAGATATATTTATTGTAAATTTCTGAATAAAAACGGCTTTTCAAACTGTACATAATTAAATACAGAAAGGGATTTATATAATTTATATACACTCATATTATATTTAGATGTAAATCTCAGCGTGTTGATGCCTTTCCATACAGGTAACCACAATACAAATTACGATTAAAGTTGATACATTAAATGTTACACGTTGGAGCCATTCCCCTAATAGTCATTAATAATTAAAATAGATTTTATTTTTACTTCGCAGCTGTACAAACAAATTAGTAAATTAAATGAGCAACTTGTTTTTTAAATCAATTTGTACTTTTGATTACATAGTGTTTTTTTAAGTAAGAGGAGTAAAATTGCACTAATGGTAAAATCCCGTTGTTTGTTGACACATATCTAGTTCGCTAAGTGTTAGAGAAGCCTTATCCTCCAGGGATTGTGAACGTAAATTTTATGTCCGTATAGATGTTTGTCCACACGGTACTACAAACAAAAACTAACCTATGTTATTTAAACTTTAGGATCTTTATTGTTGAACATACAATGATGTGTTCAATGATGGTTCAGGTAACTTCCTGCGGTTTTATTCTGTGCTCGCGAAATATTTTACATATAGACAGTAAGAAAATTGCAGATTAAACTAATTTGTAATTATTACATGTCATATAGTAACTATAGATATGAAACTTTGCATGCCAACCTAGTGATACTTGTTATGTGACATGATCGTAGCAATATCCAAAGTCCTAAATTTCGTTGGCGTGACTCTTTTAGAGGGATTACTCATTTCAGAGGGTTAGTATTATATTTTCCTTTTGTTTTTTTTAGGACAAGAAGCTTAGACAATTCCACTTTGTCCTACAAGGAGCTTTGTGCTGCTTCCGTAGTGACAGATATTTTGGATGGGTAAGTTTGGGAGTAATGGCCGCGTCCTGTTGAGATTCACAAGGAAACGTTTAGAGCACTAATCTCAAACCATGTCCCCAAGAAAGGAGGAGAAGCCAGCTCTAAACTAGGCTTCACAGCCTAAGCAAGCGAGAGGGAACACCCTTATAGAGTATCTACGCTGGCAAGAACCTCTGGCTTTTGGGGAACAAAAATCACCAATTCAGTTATTAGACTATACCTATCTAATTACTGTTGTACCCAAGAATCTTGAAATTTGCGATTATTGACATGTCGCTCCTGGGCATGCGTAAGGTTGCCTAGATTGAAGTGACAATTCAGTTTTTGCTGCACTCATCGTGGGTTCAACTGGATGGTATAACCCAGCTAAAAGTGAACTCTCCTGGGATAAACTTTATCTAGTATCTTTACTTAATCACACAAGGTATAAACAGATTGAATATAAATTAGCAATATTTTTGTGCTGTGACACACAACTATACGAATTACTAGTGTAAATGTTACACAATAGACGAAAATACTGCAACTTCACAAAAGTATTGTTAGGCCGGAAAGTCTACCAGGGATTCAGTTATATATTGCTTAAAAATGAAGCATCAATCCTAGCCGTAGTGCATAGCTCATGTGGGGTTACTATTATATTGTATAAAAAATGTGACTTATTATATTTTTATAAAAACCAAACTTAACATAAAAATATTGCATTTTAATATATTTTATTTATTAGAAGTATGTAATGATAACACATTGCTTCGAGTTATTATAATGTCTTTTATTGTATTAATATAAATCACTCTACCTGACAATGATATTCAAAACTAAATATTTAAATGCTAAGCTTATAGCGAAAAAAATTTATATTAATAATGTCGTTCGGTTAATAAACCGACGTTATATACACTGATAAAAAGGTGCCGTATATTAAGAACAGTTGTTATAGCAAGATAACCGAATCAAGCAACGTCTAGCGTGGCTGCTGCTTAGATGGGTGACCACTGACCGATCCTGTCATTGCAAGTAGCCTGCCGGCACGGCCATTAGTGGTGGTTCGGAAAACACATTTAAACCATCGGAGCCTTGGTTAGGTGTTAAAGCGGGCTTCTTAGTACTAGATTTCCTGGTTAAAGAAGACATTCTTTACTTTTTCACGTTAGTATGGTAAAAACCTATTTAATGTTAAGTTTTGATACATTTTTTGAAACTGGAAAAAAAAATAAAATTAATTCCAGGTATACTTGTTTTAATTTTTAGTTCCAAGTAAATTTAGGTTTAATATACGTAATTCATTTTACTTTTTATACCACCAAGTGCAAATCATATTTATCGATGAGTATTAGTGAAGCCTATCACTTACAAAAAAAATTATTAAAAAAATAATAATAAAAAATAATAATAAAATAAAAATAATTATTAAAATTAAAAAAATATTATCTCTATCTAAGTATCTGTATGTATGTAAGTCAGCACGATATCTTGAAAATTAACTAACATGTTAACTTTAAATCTTACATGAAACTTATTTTCTATTAGAAAGGGACAGAGTTCGGTCAGAGTGCATATCACTACATGAAATTTAACGGATTGTTGAGAATATTTTTACGTTTGTCTTATATGTCACTAAATGAACTTTATTACGTGAAATGTAGCTTAATTATACAAACATATTCAAAATTTGTATGGTTACTTGGTGTGTTTCTATTTCTCAATAAACAGTGATAAGAAACGCGGTAAACGAGAATTTATCAGTGGGCAAGATATCTTGATATAGACTTTACCTGTAGAACTGAAGTTATTTAATTAAAGGAAATTCATTTTAACACTGACAGAAATGTTTGCAAAGAATTTAAATGAGCATAGTTAAAGTTTTTTTACACAGAAGGCTGCCAAATTTCTCTTATAACACGGGTATGTATGTATTGGCCGAATGATTGTAAGTCATTCTAACTGTTGATAAGGAAATCAGCTAATACCTAGACATTCTACTTTGAATCTAAGCGTATCTTATTACGCTTGACTTATTGGGAGGATAGCATTGTTTAGACGGTTTAATTGATTGCAAATGGTAAATTTAGTTCCATTTCACCTTCCAATTTCTTTCATTGCAACAAAACAAAATCTGATAGTGTTACAGAATTTACTCCTGGAATATAGAGTTCACTGCTTTCTGGGAAGATCTCTAAAATACCAGCAAAGAAGAAATTCTAAACAAAATCTGTACGTCGTTTTAATATGAAATACATCAGACTAAAAATTTGCTTTTATTGGTCTTAAACAGCAGCGGCCTAGTGTTATCTAGATGAAAAAGAATTTTCAGTGTCTCATCGAGTTTATAAGCGATTGGCTGCATTCGCCAGCTTGCCTCCTTATGCGGTAAAACCTGGCTAAATACGGAGCACTGGCACACAGTAATCATAGAGAAGCGAAATAACCCGATCATAAACGAGCACACATATAAGTCAACTATGTCTTGTTTCGCTGATTCGGATAATAGTCTACTAATAACTTAATTTGTACAAAATATTATTATAAGGGTGAAGTCTAAATTATAAATATATTTATAAAACAAATTATCGGTTAAAAACTAGTTAACTATACTTTAATTGTAAACTCTTATTAATACAAAAAATGCGATGGAAATGTAGTACGTTGGCATATAAAACATATTAAATTTGCAAGTTAGGAAAACAAATAATAAGGGTCATAAAAAAAATAGAAATTACATTTATGTTGATGTAACGTATGGATACATTTTAATATCGTAGTGGTTAGTGGTTGTTTTTATTACGTATCTTGTTATCACTTAGAAAATAAACAAAGCAGTTAAGTAAAATAAATCGAAATGGATTAGAACCAAGCGGGGAAGTGATCAATCTGTCTGGTGTAAATGATGGGTAGATCAAGACACCCAACTACCATTGCAATTTATTACAATGCTAAATCCTCAATGTTATACAATAACTTAAAAACTACTATAAAGTTTTAGCTAAATTCGATATGTTTAAATCACATCAACTCCGACCTTTGCCCTCATGGTCTCAATTGTTCGCAAAATCCCCAACTTGTTCTTTAATATTGCATTACAGCAAACACAGTTTATCAAAAGATCCTCTAATATGTAATTAACAGATCTGGGTAAAACTTTTATACGAGAGCATAACCATATCTTTAATCAACTTGACAATTAAACAACATGTTTACATTTATAGTCTTAAATATAACAATAACCTTAATAGTATCAAATATTAGTTTGTTAGCAATGTTACAAGTCATGTATTGACTAGTGCCAGCTTTTGCATGACATAATGTACGACATTATAATTGAATGGAATATATTATTTAAGATACTGCAGTATAAAAATAAGGGTTTCCAGGGAATGACGTTCCCTTAAATTAATAACTAAGCATCATTAGTTACATGTCCAGATTGATTAAATATAAAAGCAATAGGCATTTGTTTGTGATAACCTTTAGATTTAGAATAACAGTATTTTATATACCAGTTTATGAGTGTATAGTACACTAAATCCTAATCACTCTGATTAACATCAGATAACGAATCAACCGCAGGCATTTGGCCGGCCTAGCGTGTTTATACAATGTATATATAATCAATAATTTTACTTTCCATGCACGTAACATACGTAAAACCTCAGAGAATGATTCTACCGCAACATGTGGCTACTTCTAGCGTGTTTATACAATTTATATATAATCAATAATTTTATTTCCATGCACGTAACATACATAAAACCTCAGAGAATGATTCTACCGCAATCGGTTGGCCGTACTGGCATGCTTATGCAATTTAAATATAATCTACACTTTACGTTCAATGCGAGCTACATTCATCGAATCTCAGAAACATTACAATCCCATTTTATTGTCTGGACTATTGTCTTTATACAATTTACATCTAATTAACTACTTTACATTGAAAACGTGCCACAATCATTAAATCTCGTTTCTAAACACTTAATATATTAATTTTAACTGTTCAGTCAAATTGTTTTACTAAGATTTACGTCATATTAAAATTACGTATTTTAAAACTCATTTTAACCAGAGAAACATGTGGTGTATAACATCAAAATTCAACTCGTCGGACCATGTTTGTAATTAGAGTATACGTTACAATTAATATTTGTCATATATTAAATACATGTTTTACAAATGTATTTCTCCTAAATAATTTGTAAAAAAATTTCGTCATTAATTTTGCTTCTTTAAGACTAAATTCTCTATTACCATATTATTTATATTAGCTGTATTGGTATCAATAATTTGACTACTAAATTATATATTTGATCAATACAACGTGAAAAATATTTCTCTTTGTATATAAATTATATTAACCACTTTGTGCTCCACAAGCGTCATAACATGTTATCACAATACGGAAAAGAGGGTTTCTGTGTTTTTAGAAAGTGTTTTGTTATGTAGTCATCGGCCAGGCAAAACAATATTACCGCTCCACTCACCCATGATTGAATTGAGTAAAATCAAACGATGTCATTAATTTTAACACGTCAGATAGTAACATACGCAGCTTGATGTAAAATGTTGTATTTTACCTCAACCTCTTACAGAGCACGTAGCGTGTCATACTACTACCTTATTCATTCATAATTAGTTATTATGAGGTTCAATTTTGAATTTCACAAAACTAACACATGTAATGTTGTCAGTTGTGTATTTTCACGTAACGTGTTGTCTACAAAACTGCGGTGATTTATCGAAAGAGAGGACTTCAGTAAATACAATGGCCTCTTAGTTTTATGATTGAATTACGGTTTGTGACTGAATATAAATACAAAAAATTGGTAAAAGAAAGATTTTCCTGATTAAGCACTTTTATAATTATAGATAAAAATTAAGCTATGCATTACCCGATGCGGGGAGATAACAGAGTTGAATACTTGACATAGGTAGTACTTGCCGGAAGCTAAGACCTGATAGACTCAAGAAGATCCTAAATGCTGAGAACTCCTAAAGGCCTTAAACAGAGACCTGTCAGAGCTAGCACTTGCCAGAGACCAGAGGTTCTCTTACTAATAGCTCTGAAAATCCAGGAACTGCCAAAGATAGGCCATGGACTGAGACAAAGGGCTTCCGAAAAACTTTACAAGGGCTAAGAGGGTCTAGAAGTAAAGAGGTGACAAAAACCAAAGCCAGTTACTGCCAAAGAGCCGGGTCTGCCAGAGAATGCAAGATTTTTAGAGACTTTGAGCTCCCTTTGGAAACTGAAAAAGAAGTAGAATTGCCACTGGGTGGAACCTGCCAAAGGTTTTGGACCGTTACCAACTGGTGTCTTGCCGGTTGCCGGGAGATTCTATATACTAAGAGCTTTCTTAAGCCGAGTCTTATTTGAGACTGATTTGGTCCAGACAGCTTGAGCCTGTTAGGGGCTAGGGATTTCCAGGTTAAGGAGGTCAGAGAGACTGGATTCTGCTGGACGCCTGGAGGTCCTAGTGGCTAAGAACTCCCAAAGGCTGCTAACTACCAAAAGTTGAATAGTGTTATAAATCCGGAGCTTTCGCAGGAAATCAACGGCTAAAGGCTGATAGGTACAGACATTGAGAGTTTCTACGGATCGTAGTGTGCCACAATCAAGAGCGTTGTGGGTTTTTTAAGGCAATAACTTAATTATTATACTTATTGTGCCGCATTGAAGGAATCATATTTATAGTTTTCCTTATTGTGTCTATAAAGACTAATATGTAATTACTATTCTATTATGTTTATATATCAATTTAAAATTTAATTTTCATAGAAAATTCCTAATATATTTTAGACTATATAATGATCAGTTGAAATTAGAAGATGATAGTTTTGTATCGTATTTTATACTCTAATGAACAGGATAGATATATAAATTAACAATAATTGATACAATACAATACCAAATACTTAACAATATAAAATACTTTAACAAATAATTTATATTTACTAGTTATTTATGTAATTTGTTTATATAACATTTTAATACATAAAAGTAATGCTTTAACAGTACTTGTTTGAAACTGTAATTTTGAGTTGTTGTAATATTATAATCAAGATAAACTATTGACCTACTGTGAAAAATTCCTGTGGCAATGGGAAGTAATTAGAGCACCAATTAAGTAGAATGAACAGCAGTTTGTCAGCCAGACGCCTCCAACCTTCCTACGATACCACATTAAGGCTCAAGTCACCTGTACAGCTAGCGTTTAATTAGTTTTGTTTCCTCAGATTTGTCAATGTTAATATTAGTTACATGATCTTTTCTAATAACGTTTATTATCAGCTTGCCTATTTTTTTTTTTAACTAGAATATCTTTATACCTATTATTTCAGTATCAGCAATAATTGTTTTGTATATTAGTTGGCGAAGCTGCAACTTGCCATTTAAACAAATAATTTCTCCCATTACTCGCAAGAAACTAAGTGTATAATTTATTAAATCTAAGGAAAACTGTCAAAGAAAACATAACGTATTGTGTGATAGGGTAGACTATATGAACATGTCTTTTTATGAAAACTATGAGCTAGGATATTATTAGATATCAATATTTGTAGGTAAAGACTGTTAGAAAGCGATTAAAGATTAGGATAGTCTGTGAATAGGTTTTTTCTGTTATTTGTAAACGACAAATTTCGCTTAGGGAGGTTATAGATGTGACGATCAAAATGGAGGGTTTGGTTAATGGAATACATAGTTAGCATGTTTTAGACAAGTCTACCCTATCTAATCATCCTCACAACTGTTTAAAATCGGAGAACTAGAACTTTCAAAAGTTCATTATAGAAAAACACACTAGATGTCATACAAGAAAACCTGTGCTGTACTAAAACCTGACAGTTATAATCGGAATCGGATTGACAATATAGTCCAGCTGGATAAATCTGCCGACATTCTGACTTATGTAACTGTAAGTCATTTGATATCAGTTGTCCTGTGATTAAATAGGAGGAGATACATAATAGGCTGTTGGAGCTCTTAAGCCTTTTCTTGCTTTAAATATTTAACATTTTAATAATGACATAATATATGTATATAATTGATTTCTGCTGGTCTATGTTGAAAAACCAGCCTCAAGTGGTGTCAATCAATCAGGCATTGAGTATTAGCACGTGTTAGCAAATTAAATATTGTAAATTTTATATTTTAAAAAAATCGGGTATAATTTAATACCTAACAATATAATAACCTTGATATTAGCACTACGAATAATAAATAGCGTCCTTTTAATGTGATTTTATCAGTTATATAAGACAATGAAATAAATTGTTGAAGTTTCGTGACTCACAACTGTAGCACCTTCGTCGTTCTGTACTACTAAAAACTCGAAAATAATAATTCAAGAAATACACAACGACAAAAGTAAACTTTCAAACTATTAATTAAAACTTCGATTTTTATTTTATTGAGTGGTTTTACTTAGCTTTGTAGAAAAATTGAAGTCAAATTGTAGTGATTTTCTCAGGGCGAGCTGTTCGACAAACTTTAAATGTATTTTCTCACACGCGAGGTTTTACGTGTAATAGAACATATAAAAATATAAAATAAATATTTAGATTTGTTTTACATCAGTAATATTATACATCACCCTTCCTTTGTTTTTATTATTTATTATTTAACCAATTTTTGCTCCGAAAATTATATCAGATTTTGTCAGGAATGTAAGTTTTCCTATCGTGTAAGATTATGGAATTTAAAATTTCTAGGAACCGAAATGTATCTACAGGATGAATCAATTTATGTATAATAGAAACCTGCGTGACCTGAAAAATCTTCCTAGTCGATCATTGGGTAACTAAAAGAGGATTGAAACAAAATAAATTGAGTCTATAGCTAATAACAAACTGAAGTGAACATTTCTAGAGAGTATTGGATACTTTTAAAAATGTATCAAATTGCAATACACTATCCCTTACATGCATTTCCCACGTTAAATATTAGGGTTACCAATTAAAACCCTTAAAAGGGGTTAAATTATTAAACCAGTTACGTCGTTAAATTGTATTGTTTGTTCGTTCAATCGTAAAGAGAGAAAAGCATAAGATTTCTAGTTGATGGGATAGCTAAATTTATGATTCTAATAGATTTTATTAATGAAAGGTTTACCTTTAATTATGATATCTAATATAATAAACCTCTGACTTACCTAATAATTTGGATTACTTATGTATAATATATAAGAAATTAAAGACTCAACTAAAGAGCTATTAATTATAAATTATATATATATTTATAATTTAGAATATTAAAATATATGTAGTATTGGAATGAGCGGCTAGCAACAAAATAAATCAAACACTTTTTCTTTACATCAGGTTGCATTGAATTTTAAAATGTTTTATATGTAGTAATTTAACATTAATTTTAAAATGCATTTTAAATTTAACGTTTTAAAACTTAGCTACATATTTATTCATAAAGGAATCTGGCATAAAACATAATTTAAGTAACGTTTGTTTTCAATTTTCGAATAAAATACTTAGTAAGACATTGCATTTACAAAACAGATTTTTCTTAACAAGTCAATCAAGATGAGATTACAATATTAAGAATCAATCCAATTTTATAATATATATCTGACAGTTTCCTTGAAAGCAGAAGCCTAAAAAAATTAAAGCTCTTTAGTTGAGTCTTTAATTTCATAAATATTATATATAAGTAGTCCAAATTATTAGGTAAGTCAGAGGTTTTATATATATATATATATATATATATATATATATATATTTGTATATAAATATACAAACTATAGGATCGGACTTTAAATAATATACAACTAACTTGAAATGTCTGCTACGAATAAACGAAAAATCTTCTACTCTACAAAATTGATAGTAACACAGTCTTTATCTTTAATAGTCTTCTTTCCAGTAACAACCAAGTGTAATTTATCATGTTTATTCAATTCTTTAATCTTTTTTTCATCCAAAACAATCAAAGATCTGTTCGGTAAGTGTACTTTATAATCTTCCAACTCGGCAATTATTGTAAACCCGAATTTATCTTTTATTTTCTCCAGATTCAAAATTTTGTATTTCTTATTTTCTTCTAATTCATTCAACTTCTTATATTCTTTAAATCTTAGCTCACCAACTTCATTTAATTCCTTTAGTAGCTCCATTTACATACGAAAAAATTTGAGTGTGTCAAGTTTCACTATTTAGTAAAATATCTTTTTATTAAAGAAAAGTTATCAACTTTTAAGCTTAAAGTTGGCAATAATTTGAGATAACTCAGTAGATAATCAAGGTTTTTTAAGGTCCCTACACACTAGTATTAGAGTTTTTTTTGAAAAATCCTGAAAATCTACTGAATTATCTCAAATTATTGCCAACTTTAAGCTTAAAAGTTGATAACTTTTCCTTAATAAAAAGATATTTTACCAAATAGTGAAACTTGACACACTCAAATTTTTTCTTATATAAATGAAGGGTGAAAAATTAACATGTCCGTTTTGTAAGAAAGAAATCCTAAAACATAACTATGATCGACATAATAGCTCAAAAATCCATTTAAAAATCAAACAACTTTACGAAAGTGAACTGAATTATTTGAGGAATTGGGATAAAGAAAATCAAATTGTCGATCATGAAAAGATGTACAATATAGAAAAATTACGAGAATTAAAGAAAAACTTTAAGGAAGATAAAAAAGATCTCAATCTATTTATTAATGAAAAAATTCAATCAATCGCTGAAAAATTGTCCATAGAAACAAACGATAAAACTAAGTCTGAAATGATCGAAGAAATTGATAAAACTCTTAACGAAAAACCTGAAAATATCATAGATGTTGAAGTTTTATCCTCTATACACGGTCTTTTCAAGCAATACATTTTAACAAATTTAAACGATAATTCCATGTCAATTTACAAATATCTATCAATTATGAGGCCAGAAATTAAAAATTTTATAGAAAAATTTCAAGAGAATGTTAAAAATATGAAGGGTTATCTCTCTTTGGAATGTGAATATGAAAGAACTTTAGTGAACGGTGAAACACAAACGTGTCCAATGTACTTTACTATAAAAGCAGACGAAATCTTTGACGTAAACGACTTTATTACTAAGCAATTTAATAAATTAACACATCGAGAACAGACAAATCATCCAAATAGAGGTTCTGGATGGACATTTAAAAGCTGCAAACAACTAGGTTTGAGCATTAATAAACACGAAATGATGAACGGAGGATCAAATATCGATTTACCAAAGAAAATCAAAGATAAAAAAGCTTGTATAAATATCAAAAATAAAGATGACTATTGCTTTATTTATTCTATCCGATGCGCTATTGAAAAACCCGAAAGAGACTGCGAAAGATCAAAACAATATGAAAAATTTGTAAATGACGAGATATTTTCGGGCTTTGAGTATTCAATGTCTTTAAAAGATATACAGTTATTTGAAAAACGAAGTTATAATTCTAAGTACAATTATCCAAAAATTTCTGTAAATGTGTATAGCTTTGATGAGAAAATTAATATTGTTCCATTGCAAATTTCAGAAATTTATGACGCTGAATTAAACGTTGATTTATTGTATTTTAAGCAAGATGATAAATCTCATTATGTTTTGATCACGGATTTAAATAAACTCGTTTTCTCTCTCAATTATCTAAATGTAAAACTAAAAAATTTCTTTGTAGAAGATGTTTGAGTCATTTCTACAAATATAGTGCTTTAGCTGATCATTTAGAAATTTGCAAGCAACATGAAGTTTGTAAACCAATTATGCCATTTCCAGGTCAAACGACAAAATTTACTAATTATCAAAAGACATTTTCTCATCCTTACGTTATTTATATGGATTTTGAAAGCATATTAGAGAAGATTCCAACATGCAAAAACAATCCGCAAAAATCGACTACAACCAAGATTTAGAAGCATATTCCTTATGGTTTTACTATATATTTAGTGTCGAATGTGACCAATCGCAAGTATAAACCGATATGTTATCGAGCCAAAAATGAAGACGATTTGCCTAATGTTCCTGCAAAATTGTTTGAAGAGCTCAATAAAATATCAAAATAAGTTACATAGCTACAAAATATAATTCTAAGAACAAAAAACCTATTAAATTGACCGAAGAAGAAGAATTAGCGTACCAAAATTCTAGTCTTTGTCATATTTGTGAATGTGAGGGTTTTGATAATCAAACAAGAAAAAAAGTATGAGATCATTGTCATTTAACAGGTAAATTTAGAGGTTCAGCTCATTTATCTTGTAACTTGAATCTAAAATTTCCTCAAAATATTCCAGTTTTCTGTCACAATATGTCAAATTACGATACTCATTTGTACATAAAAGAATTGGCTAAACAATATGGAAATGTTGATTTGATCGCAAACACAGATGAAAAATATATAAATTATTCAGTAAATTCAGGATATGGGTATGAGTTTGAAGATGATAAACCAAGAAAGTTCATCAAGTTTTCATTCGTAGATACGTTCAGATTTATGGCATCATCTATTGAAAAGTTAGTTAAAAACCCCAAAAAAGATGATTTCAAGCATACAAATAACTTTATAGAAGATAGACGAATATTGAATGAAATTTTAACAAGACTGCCAAATGATGAAGACGACATTTTTAAAATTCTATCTGGAAAAGGCATATTTCCTTACGAATTTATCGATAGTATTGAAAAACTTGATTACACAGAAGACCTGAAAATTGAAGATTTCTATTCATTTTTGACAGATGAGAGCATATCTGAGAAAGATTATCAACACTACTTGAGCGTTTGGAACAAATTAAAAGATAAAAATCTTGGCAATTACTCTGATTTGTACAATATCCAAGATGTTTTATTGCTTGCTGATATATTCGAAAATTTCAGAAATATTTGCTTAAATTGCTATAAACTTGATCCAGCTCATTATCTAACTGCTCCAAGTCTCGCATGGGACGCAATGTTAAAATTAACGAAAATAGAATTACAATTGATTAGTGATTATAATATGTATTTAATGATTGAAAAAGGTATTCGTGGAGGAATTTCTCAATGTATTTAAACGATATGTTAAAGCAAATAACAAATATATGAAAGATTTCTATAAGACAAAGCCCGAAAACTATTTACTTTATGTCGATGCAAACAAGCTTTATGGTTATGGTCTTATGCAAAATTTACCGTATGGTGATATCAAATGGAGGGATCCGAAAAACATATACAAAAGAAGAGTGGCAAGAAACAATTTTGGAACTCACTGGCGACGAAGATTATGGCTATATTCTCGAAGTTGATCTTGGATATCCAACAAATTTACATGAACATCGCAAGGATTTACCTCTTGCTCCCGAACATTATAAAAACAAACTTTGTACAACTTTACTAGATAAAACTGAATACGTTGTTCATTCAAGAAATTTGAAATTCTATCTGGAACAAGGTATGATTTTAAAACATGTGAATAGAGTTATTGCATTCGATCAGAAGCCTTTTATGAAAAAGTACATTGATTTTAATACTAATATGAGGACCAAAGCTACAAGTGACTTTGAGAAGGACTTTTATAAGCTGATGAACAACTCAGTTTTTGGAAAAAGTATGGAAAATGTGCGAAATAGATGTGATATCAAACTAGGAAATGAAGAATTTTCAATTAAACAGGCCAAGAAAACGAACTTCAAATGTTTTAATATCTTTGACGATAACTGTATAGCGAGTCACATGTACAAACAAAAGGTGAAATTTAACAAGCCAATCTACATAGGATTTTCAGTTCTTGACCTATCAAAATTGCTAATGTACGAGTTTTATTACGATAAATTAAAGAAGTTTCAACCCAGATTTGAATCTGTTTTACATGGATACAGACAGTTATTTCCTAGAATTGAAACGAGATCCTTTTAAAATTATTAAAGAAAATATAGATGACTTTGATACGAGCGATTATCCAAAAGATCACGAATGTTTCACTACTAAAAATAAGAAGGTAATAGGGAAATTCAAAGATGAGTTAAATAGCGAAGTTTTAGAAGAATTTTGTGGATTGAGATCGAAAATGTACTCGTACAAATATCTAGACAAAATCCAGTAAGATGCAAAGGAATTAAGAGAAGCGTTGTAAATAAAACAATAAATATCGAAAACTTGAAGAGATGTTTGTTCGAAGATAAAGAAGAATTTAGGGAGATGACAGTAATCAAAAGCTACAAACATGAGTTGTACACAGTTACCATAAACAAGTTAGCACTGAACGCTAAAGATGATAAGAGAATTGTCCTGGAAAATAAGATCGATACAGTACCGTATGGCTATAAAAATGAAGCGAAATCTGATATATTAGACGAATTAAATAAACTTGGAAACTTTGATATATAAATGGAAGATGATTTAATTCACTGCCACAAAATGTAAGAAAAAAACGAAAAATATAGATTCTAAAATTGTTTCAAACTCAAAACGGATTGTATAGAATTGCAGCAAAATGTTCAAAATGTAAGACAAATAAGAGTAAATTTATAAAGAATCCTTATGAAAAACAAGTAAAGAAAGAATTGAAGAACAAAGAGGAAATATAGATTGAAGCTAGAGAAATTCATGCACCAGTACGAAAAAAGTTTAAAAACAGAAAAATTATAACTTTAGGAATTGACGATGTATGGACAGCAGATTTAGTAATAATATCTAACTATTCAGATCAAAATGATGGATTTAAGTATATGTTAAATGTTATTGATACTTTCTCAAAATATGCTTGGTCAAGAGCTATCAAAAGAAAAACGGCAAGGATGTTTCAAAAGCTTTCGAAGATATAGTAAAAGATGCCATAAGGATCAATCACAAACCTCCTAACCTACTTCATACAGATAAGGGCTTAGAGTTTAAAAATAAAGAATTTAATGATGTTTTTAGAAAATACAATATTAAGATTTATCATACTGAAAACGAAGAGAAATCAAGTATTGTAGAGAGATATAACAGAACTCAAAATGAGAGAATGAAAGTAATTTTTGAGATTAATAAAAACTTTAAATGGATCGATATTCTTCAAAAAATCGTAAACAATTATAACGATACGGTTCACAGCACGATCAAAATGAAGCCCAAAGACGTAGATAAGGATGCAGAAAAGGGGTTATTAGAGACCGTTTTCAAGTATATTCCACCAGAAATTCACACGAAAACTAAATTTAAAGTCAATGATCATGTAAGAATTGTTAGTAAAAAAACAACATTTTTGAACAAATATAAGAACAATTGGTCAAGAGAAATCTTTGTGATTTATCAAATTAATATCACAGATCCTGTAACTTATAGTATAAAAGATTTAAATAATGAAGAAATAACCGGAAAGTTTTATGAATATGAATTGAGAAAGTCAAAGCTGTAATTTTTTCTATATAAATGGAGGCTCAAAAGAAGTGTACAATTTGTCAAGAATATAAATATTTTGAAGAATTTCATAAAAATAAGACTAAAAAAGGAGGAATAGAGTCTATGTGTAAAGTTTGTCGTAGTAAATATGAGAGAGAATTATACAATAAAATAGAAAAATTAACGTTAGAAGAGAAAAAATGTTGCGTTTGTAAAGAAATTAAGGATATTTCCAAATTTTACGATTGGCATTATAGTAGAGATAAAAAACATACACATTGTAAAGATTGTGCTATAAGAATTCAACGAAAAAGTCAAAAGAAACCGACTCTTTGCGAGTGTGGACGAATCATTCAATGGTTACCTTATCTTCATAAACATTTACAGACAAAATATCATAATTCGAGAGTTTAATAAAATTTAGTAACATTTTCATCGTGTAATAGTTTTTTTCTATATAAATGGAGTCTCAAAAGAAATGTACAAAGTGTCAAAGAAATTTTATGAGGAAAAGAATAGAAAAGATTGGTATTGTAAGGAATTATATGATAAAATGGACAAATTAAATTTAGAAGAAAAAAAGTGTTACTTTTGTAAAGAAATTAAAAATATTTCTGAATTTAATAACTAGCAGTATAGTAAAGATAGAAAAGATGCTTTTTGCAAAAATTGTGCTAAACAAATTTTCAGCGAAAGTTATAAAAACGAAATGCCTTGTGAATATGAAAAAAAAATTCTACAATGGTTACCTAGTTATGCTAAACATTTACAAACAAAATATAATAAATCGAGAGTTTTTAGTAAAATTTAGAAACATTTTCATCGTGTAATTTAGATATTCTATAAATCAGTCGAGATTCTGCCATATGTGTAGTAAAATGATTTCCGTTGTATAAAATATTCAAAGATTCTTTCATTTGGTTGTAGAGATTTATACTATTTGGATCTCCATATCTTAATAAAATTTCCATTTCTGGGTAATCAATTTCAAGTTCTTTCAATCTTTTCGGTATTTCTCTCTTTTGAGCTCTGATAACGTAATAAGGATATTCCCACATGTGATTCTTCTTAATTAATACAAAAACATGGTGTTTTTTCTTATCAAAATCTTTACAAACAAGGTCTGGTTTCATTAAGTCAATTTTTACACTTTGTTTTGTTTCAATTTCCGTTTTTATTTCATCTTTAATTTGTAACTGTTTCTTTTTTTTCATCTTTTAACTGCTTATTTTCGTTTTTGAGTTTTTACTCACCAAATTTACGAATACTTGGCAAAACTTCTTTTGTAACCCAATTTTTAAACAATTTCGCTTCTGATTTATGCGATCTCAAAATTAAAGAATAAAGTCCAGATTCATTAACGAAAACAGTGTTGTTTTGAAAGTTTGAAGGTAAGCTATTCAATAGCTCCCCTTGATACATGTCTTTAAAACGTTAATTTATCATCTTCGTCAACGTTTAATCTGATCGTTTGCATAGTATTTTCATATTCTAGAATTTTTGCAACATCTTTAGCCTTAAACCAGATCATATTGTTTTCGTCTACAATTGTTAAGATATTTGTGTTATTGAATTTGAGTTGATTATTGAGTAGGCCTACAAGTGACTCCATTTAGATAGAAAAATTTTTAACTAGTAATTTTTATTTCAGTATAAATACCAGATTCATTAACGAAAATAGTATGTTTTTGAATATTTTCTCGGGGTCTATGGGATAGACTCCTGTAATTTATACATTCAAAAGTTGTTTTATTATCATTATCGACATTATTTATGATAGCTTGCCTCGTGTTTTCATATTCTAAAATTTCTGCAACATCTTTTGCTTTGAACCAAATTTCGTTATTTTCGTCAACACAATCGTAAACATTTCTGTATTATTGAATTTGAGTTGATTATTTATTAGATCTAGAACTGTCTCCATTTAGATAGTAATTTTTATTTAGAGTGTAAAGTCCAGATTCATTGATAAACGGTGTTTTCTTGAAAATTTGAAGGTAGTAACGATTCGTTACCCTCTTGATTCATCATTCTTTCGACAATCTTAAATATATTGTTGTTTTACTCTCATTATTTAATAAATTTCCCTCAGAGTCTTGTATAGTTAGAACGATTTTTTGAATTCTTTTAATATTTTTTCTAATTGGAATATAATCGATTTCATTCGGTTTTTCACTGATTTTTGATCCATAAGCAACATTTAGGGAAAAAAGTGTACAAAATTTCAGATTCTTTGTGTAAATGTTCGGTATGATTTTCAAAACTAGGTTCAACTAGATTACAATGCACTTCAATTACATCGAACGGTCTAAATTTTGGCGTTTTATTTCCTTAATATACCTGATTTGGCTCAATAGTTTCTTGAACAAACCCTAATAAATCTACTATAATTGCTGAAAACATTATTCTTACTGGTGATTTTATTTGAATTTTATTAGAGAGATAATTTTTTTGCATTTCAAACTTGTTTTCGTCAAAGTTTAAAGATTTATCTGATTGTTTGAATGTTTTCAGATAATTTTTAAGGGAATTTTTTATTTGATCGAAGGTATAATATCCTTTGTTTAAACCATAATATTTTGTTATGTTCTTCTCACTAAATCCTATACAATAAAGAGAACTTTCACTAATATTTATTACAAAATTGTCAGAATAAAAAACCGCTTACACCGATAAAATAATTTGATTCTTCCTCTAAATGAATAGGATGTTCTAAGTTTAAAACTAATTTAGAGCTTTCTGAAGTCAACTTGAACAGCTTCATTTTGGCTATTTAAATGGAGAAATTTTTTAAAGCAAAAAGATCAGATAAAACTTCAAACGTTTGAAGAAAATTAGAAAGATCAACCAATCAGATTGTTAATTGTTGGTTCAAGTGGATGTGGAAAAACAACTTTATTATTGAATTTTTATCTACAATAGGTTGATTCCTTATTCAAATTTGTATGTTTTTAGTAAATCTTTAGAACAAGACGCATACAAAAAATTACAACAAAGATTCAAAAATATTGAGAAGAACTTAAGCAAAGAAATATCACATTTTTATAATGCTTCTGTGGACATAGTTCCGTTAAGCGAATGTAAACCCAATTCGTTAATCGTTTTTGATGATTGTATTTTGGAAAATCAGGACGTTATTAAGGAATATTTCGTAATGTCTCGTCACAAAAACATATCTTGTATCTATCTTTCCCAATGCTTTTCAAAGGTTGATAAACAAGTTATTAGAAATAATTTGAATATGTTGTGTGTTTTTAAGCAAGATGATCACTATTCGAGAAATATTTACAACAATATGTGGGATCTGATATGAGTTTTAACCACTTTAATGAATTATGTGATAAAATTTGTAAAGAAGACTATGGATTTTTAACTATTAATCTAACTTTGAAGCCTAAAAATGGTAAATATATGAATACATTTTCTAATATAAATGCTGCTCAGTGGTCTGACAAATCTACTTGATAAAATATTTGTTACAATAATTAATTTTACATTATCTTTTCTTTTTATTTACATTATGAAAACAACTGAAAAACGGTAAATCTGTTCACGTTTTACGTTTCACGTTCACGTTTACGTTTTACGCTCCACGTTCACGTTTTCACGTTCCACGTACACGGTTTCACGTTCCACGTTCACGTTCACATTTTACGTTCCACGTTTTTACGTTCCACGTTCACGTTCCACGTTCACGTTTTAAAATTTTTCTAATTAAATGGTGAACGTAACTTCTGAAGAAGCGAAAAAAACTTGATCAAATCGAAAAGAAATTAATCAAAGAATATAAAGAACAGATTCGAATTGATGAAAAAGAACAAGAATTTATTCAAAAAATTAATCAACCTGTAACTTTTGCAATTAAAAATGTTGAAGGTAAAATTGAAAACGTTTTAAGCGATAATCAAAATTTGATGAATTTTGTTCCAGTTGTACCACAATTTGCTGATATTTCGATTCCAGAATCTGAAGTAGAAGAGTTTGAATTGCCAAAATTACCATCTTCAACACCTCGAATCATTGAAGAATCTACAATAGTTGAACCAATAAGTCCTAGAACAATGGATATAATAGTTGGTCCAATTGGTAGAAAGTTTCTTCCTAGAGTAAAATATGATAAATTTGGTTTGTATTGGGATAAAAAAAGAATAGTTTTATGATTGGAAATTTGCCCGTGAATTTTGAACATAATGATATCATTATTAATGAAAAAACATATGAAGGAACTCAAGGTTTATGGATATTATTAACAGACTATGACGCTCCAAAAGATAATATATATTCTGAAGAAGATTTGAAAAAGTATACAGAAATTTAATGGGAATCTGACTCAATTTACAAAATTAATGATCCATCTACTAAGAAGCCTAAGTCAAGTAGAGTAAGTAGAGTAGAATTATAAATTATATTTATGCTCAAGAAAAGGCTGGAAACAACAATTTTTTGAACGAAAAGAAAGCGATTAAGGATTTTATTTCGAACAAACTTGATGAAATGATTGAAAAAACCTGATGGAATTAAATATTTAAAAACGAGATTTGCCGGCAATAAGTTCATCTATGATTGAAGGTAGCGGACTTTTGAATGATTTTATCAACAATTTACCTTTTGAATTACACGTACCAACTTATCAGTATCTGGGGCCTGGCACAAAACTCGAAAAAAGACTAAAAAGAGGAGATCCTGGTATAAATAAATTAGATCAAGCTGCTATGGAACACGATATTTTTTATGCAAAACATAGAGACACAAATTCCAGACATATAGCAGATAAAGTTTTGCAAGATAAGGCAATGGATAGAATTTTATCAAAAGATGCTAGTTTAGGTGAAAGATTTGTTGCGCTTCCAACAGCTGGAGCAATGTTTTTGAAGAGAAAACTAGAAATGGGAATCGAAGAGAACTTGAAATTTTAACTATATAAATGGAGGTGAACGTAAACTTCAGCAAAAATCAGAAAGAAAAAATTAAATCCGCTTTTAAGAAAAAAATACCCGTTAGTATTCAATTTAAAATAGATCAACTAAAAAATGGCGAAGATAAGATATTTTTAACAAATAGACAATACAATAAACTCGAAAAACACAAGAAAAACAATAAAGGAACCAGAATAGAATTTTCTTATAATCAGTTCAAAGAACTTAAAAATGGTGGACTTTTGAAAGATATATTAGATTTTGGAGAAAATATTCCAGTTGTTAAAAATGTTGTTCCTTATGTTCGTAAAGCTGCTCCAATCGTTAAAAAAGTTGTGATTCTTATTGTTCGAAACATTTTAAATTGGTTAGATAAATAGTTGGAAGATGTTACAGGATCTGGATTAGATGAAAAAAACTTTGAATTACGTGAAATCAAACATTGAAAAAAAAATTTAAACCTTTAACATTCGGGGAATTGGAAGAAATCTGCAAAAAATATTAAACATTTTGAGGAATCTTCATGAGAGATACATTACCTGAAAAAGTTAAGAAATTTGAATGTGGAATTGTGAATTTAGACTCGATTATGGGAAGTGGAACGCATTGGATTTGTTATTATAAAAATGATAAGAATGCATGTTATTTTGATTCGTATGGAAGAATTGAGGACAAACCACCTATAGAATTGATTAAATATTTGAAAACATCAAGCGTCTACTACAATGATTCTCAGATTCAAGATTATAAAGATCCCCCAATTTGTGGTCATTTATGTGTTTTTATTTTGAATAAGTTGACTGATGGTAAAGATTTTAAAGAAGTTGTTAACAAATTATTACTTAATAAATATGGATTCACAAAATATTTTTGATGTATTTGGAACACAAATTATTCAAAATGTAGATAATAGTTTCAATTTTCATAGTTTGAGAAATGAGTTTGATAACAAGTTAGAAAATTTATTACAAAACCTTCCAGATTCAGATATGTTTGCTGTCGAGATTGAAGATTTTAAAGCAGAATATGATAACAAACTTGCAAATTTCATGAGTTCAAACGAAGTTGTTGATAAAATAAAAACATTGAAAAAAGAATTTGAAGATGGTGCAAAAAAATATTTACCAATTTAATGTCTCATATGGAAAAAGCTGATAAAATTACTGAAGCGATCAAAGTTGAAAAGAATTATGTTAGTTTGGCTAATAAGAAAAGAATTGTCGGTGTTCGACCTGGTATTGACAAACATGATGTTGTTGTTAAAGAACAAATTTTAAAACCTCTAAAATTATCAGAAAACTTCGATATTGTTGATTTACATGATCCGCATGTTAAAAAAGCCTTAGATTTTAAAGGAAAAAGACATAGCAGCGTTAGTAAGGGAATTAATCCATTTGATGTTGTTGTAATGATTCAATTAGAAGATCCTATTAAAATGTTTAATGAACTAAAACAAAATTATGAGAATCATAAACAGCATGTTAAAGATTTCACAACAGAAGTCTATGAAAAACTTGATGAAAGAAGTAAAAGATCAGTAGACGATGTTGGTGAAATTAATGAAAAACTTACTAAATTTAAAGAGTATTTTGATAAGTTTAGTTTAGATGCTACGAAAACTTTTGAGAATATTGGTCATAAATTTGTTGAATACAATGATTCTTATGCTGCAAAATTTTCAAAAATTAGAAGAAAAAATTAATGACTTCGAGGAAGATCTTACTGAAATAGGTATTCGCGTAGGGTTTTATACCTGATAAAATTTTCTTATATAAATGGCGCTTATATACTGTGTGAGATGTAAAGAAAAAACTGAAACAAATGATATAAAATACTATGCAAACATCAATGGAGTTAAGAGAATATCTGGAAAATGTGCTGAATGTAACGCTAATAAGAGCCAATTTATAAAAACTTGAAATTTTTTCCTAATAAATAGAGATGGCGGGACATTACAGTGCTTTCGATCTTTTTATAATGCAACACGAAAGAGATTTGAAAAAAGAACATTGGGGTGATATTTCTCAAAAATATGAATTATCCGAAGACATGATGCGATTGTACATTAATAAGTTAAATTGGTATAAAATTGCTAAATATCAAAATCTGTCCCCAGAGTTCATTCAAGAAAATATACATTATCAATTAAAAGATCATTATGTCTGTTCTTTGCCTCTATCAACACTTGAGTATAAAGTTTTTGGATGAAAATAAAGATACAGTTGATTGCAATAATATTATAGATAGTGGTTACTATCCTGTGCAGATTTTATTGAAATATGTGGCCGAAATTGCAAAATTTAAGGAAGAGAATCCTAAATATGACGAAGTAGATCATTAAAAAATGACTAAATCTATTCTTATCGACTTATACAAGATTAAAATTTTCGTAAAAAAATCTTGAAATTTTTTCTATACAAATGGCGGACTACAGAAAGTATGCTAGTGATATTGAAAGGGCGGAGTTTAAAAATTTCTTTCCAATTAGTAAACAACATTTGAATGAACCGAATAAAAGAACTGAGTTTAATATTGATTTTGGAGATAATTTTTTCACGTCTAACTTCCGGTTTATATTTCTGGAACTTTAACAAAACAAGATGGTCAAGCATATCTTGGAACTGATAATGTTAGATTAATCGATAATTTTATACCTTTTTTATTTTCTAAGATTGAAATAAGAAAAACACAATAAATTGATAGAAGAAGTCGAAAACTGTGGCCAATTAAGCAAAATTAAAGGAACTATTTCGTATTCAAAAAGTGATGTTATTTCTCAAACTTCTAATGGCTTTGAATCAGATTTTAAATTTGGTGTTTTTGAAGCAGCTGGAAAATTTATCTCATTTTGGATTAGGATTTTTTGAAAATGTTACTTTTCCGATCTATAAAGGAGGATTTTATCTAAGTTTTATAAGAGCAGAAGACGATGATGTGATTCTGAAGACTGCAACTGGAAATGTTATGCCTGTTTATGGAAAAATAACAATTACAGATTTTTTTATTAGAGTTCCAATGATTGATTATAAAACCACGAGTAAAATTAGATTGATTGATGAAATTACAAAAAGTCAAAACATTATGTTTAATTTTCTAGATTGGCAATGTATTGAACAAAAAGGTATTTCTGGAACAACTTATTCGTTCCATATTACAAATATTTATAGACATATCTTCAATCCCAAGTTCGTTATCATAGGTTTTCAAACAGATAGACAGAATAATCAAGAAAAAAATCCTTTAAAGTTTGATAGTTTGGATGTAAAAAATATCAGAGTAAAATTGAACGGTTCTTATTATCCAGATGAATTACAAAATTTAAACATTTCAGGAGGTCTTTTCAGAATCATGTATCAGATGTATCAAGATTTTAAGAAAGTTTACTGTAATAATAAGGAAATGAATTACAATCCTGAAGAATTTTTAGCGAATAGACCTATTTATGTCATTGATACAACAAAGAGTTTGACAAATATTTCTGGTTCAAAGAACGATATAATTATCAATATGGATTTTCAAAAAGCTGTTACAAACTCGACATGTTATGTGGTTGTGGTTTCTGAGAAATTTTTAGCCTATGATGTGATTAAGAATGATATTAGAGAAATTCAGTAAACATCGCGTTATTTTCACTATTATACATCGGATAATTTTAAAACTTTACAGAAATGTTAAATACATTGATAAAAGTATACATTTTAAATTGCATTAAATAATTTTGAAAAGTAGGGATGATATTAGGAAAAACACTATTTCAAGGTCATGGACTGGAAGTGATGATTTAAAAAAAATACTTTAATATTTACTGATCCTATATACCAAATTTCATCAAAAAAGCTCCAATAGTTCTCTAGATATAAGAGTTTAATGATAAGGGATGATTGGGGTAGATTTTGAACATTTTGTTATTTTCATGAAATTTTAAGTAGAACTGGATTGTTTTTGAAGTTTCAGATTTTTAAGATATTTTTTTATACTTTTTATGAATATTAAGAAATAGGGGATGATTTCACCCTTATGGATAAGTTAAGTCGAAAGAGTTAAGTATTTACTATATGTGTACCAAATTTCATTAAAATCGGTTGAGTGGTTTTTGAACAACAAGGTTTGAAAAAAATATTGATATTCAGTTATTTAATATACATTGGAAACTATAACAGTTCTAGGGAATTGAGACATTTCATTTTAACATGTTGGTAACACTACATCTCGTCTTCATCTCTTGCTGGGCGTTGGCCACGTATAGCTAGCCATGTGTGATCCTCCTCTATTTTAACGAAATTTAACAAGATATATCATTATTTAGAAGATTGTAATGTATTTGTGACTTGAAGAAAGAAAGATATGGACTTTATAAAGTAAGAAGATTGCTGTGAAGATCTGTGTTTCTTGTTAAAAGTGAAGTGAAGTGTTCCACTGGGTGTTGTCCTTCATATTTAATAAGTTTCTATTATATTCTCGAAGAAAGACATTACAAGAAGATTGTGAATTTGTGTAGACATTCTAAACTGTGATAAAAACATTGTGTGAAAATAGTGTTCATTTGTAATACAGAATTAAGTGTTTTTACAGTGATTTCATTGTCGCACACGGTGTGAGCAAACCAAGGTAATTGTGGTGTGAGCAAAGCAAGGTCATTGTTCACGGCGTGAGCAAACCAAGGTCAAGCGTTAGTGCCACAAACTCCTCTCACATGATTCAATAAAATGAGATTCGAGGTCAAGCGTTAGTGGTACAAACGCTCTCAGCAGACGTCACAAATCTAGAGTTGATTGAAATAAATTATATGATACCTTTCTTCTTCTCCCATTCCCAATTTCTTAGAAGTTAAGTAGATATCGCAAAAATACGCACACTAACAACACTCATTTTGTATGTCTTTTACAATAATTGATGATGTTCATATTATTCTCTTTCATACCTTCTAAAACTTCAAAAATATACGCTTTCGCTGATGAAAAATCTCGATTTCTTCCGGAATAATCTTTGTAATCATAGACAAAATATCCTAAATAGTTGTACAATAGAATGAAATTATTTCTATTTATCTCTGTTGTAGAAATGTAAACACAACCATTTGCGCTAAAAATTTATATCTCGGCAGAGTTAGTTCAATAATCTCCATTTATAACAAAAATTATGGTTGCCTGTAAAGTCGGTTTTACGGGCGAAGATTTTACGTGACCACGTCTTTTTCTCAGTAGAATATTTATTGATATGAATATTATTAAATTGCACAATAGGAACAAGGAATTGAATGAAAATAAGAATTGCACAAATTTTAACTATAGAAATATATTTTGTTTACTAAAACATTGTACATAATTTGAAATTAAATAAAATTTGTT
Organism: Homalodisca vitripennis; assembly: GCF_021130785.1. NCBI lineage: Eukaryota > Metazoa > Arthropoda > Insecta > Hemiptera > Cicadellidae > Homalodisca > Homalodisca vitripennis. The sequence continues at coordinate 79,132,059 of NC_060212.1, read as the reverse complement.
ATTGTAAATGATAAAGTTGAATAAAAAAATTTACTAAAATTGGAATTTGAAATTCTTGCTAAACACAGTTAAATTCTAACTCCGCGCGTGGTGATTGGTTGGTTTAGTTCGTTTGTTTGGTCGCACTGTTATGACAGGTTAGAGGTTATAATTTGTTATTTTAAATGTCTGACTAGCAATACGCGCTGTTTCTTCTCAATCGACTGAATTACGATTGATTGCAGAGTGATTTAAACTAATAATTTACTTAACACTATCAACATTTGTCAATAGTATGACTTAACCTATAAACTCAGCTTCTCAACTTTTGTGTCAATCTAACAATTAATCAATCAATCATAGTTTACGATAATGAAATATCAGTGTACATTTATTTACCTTTATTGTTGTACATTTGTCAATAGTATGACATAACCTATAAACTCAGTTTTCTCAACTTTTGTGTCAATATAACAATTAATCAATCAATCATAGTTCACGATAATGAAATATCAGTGTACAGTTATTTACCTTTATTGTTGTAGTTGTTGTAAATGACGAAACTAAGCACTCCACATTCGAATAAACATAGTTATCTGCTTTATCCCGTGCGGATCCCGTGCGGCGGACCCACTAGACGGGCATCGTAACGTTACCGGGCGTTACACTTTATCATGAGTGACTCCGAGCCGCAACCTAATTTAAGACGTTGTAACGTCAAAAATCTTTTTGTTTAATGGAAGTGTATAATGCCAACTGTTACACGTGTTCTAATAGAGGAGAAATTATCGATAAAAGATATTTAGTTCGTAGAGATTGTAATTTAATTTTGTACGAAAGACCTAAACCTAAGAAATTTTGAAATAAAATAACACATTTGAATAACCTGCTTACAAAATTGCAATATGGAGGTAAAAAACAATAAAAATTTGTTACAGAATTTAGAAAACAGAATAAAATTTTTTACTTATCTCTTAGAACCATTGAAAAAATTATTTTCCTTTTCAAAGAATACATTAGGTTTGTAGGTATCGATACACACGTTTATTATGAAAAGATATTACCTGTATTTTTTCATTATCTGGATGTTGAATTAGTCTACGATTTTAATCCAGAAATCCTTGATGATTTTATAGTAAACTTGGAAAAGATAAATAATGAACCTCGTGAAAAGAATGTGGTTTTACTCACATTCTCCCCGACTTCTCGAGTGATTGTTAGCAAATTCCATCATTTCCGTTTATAAGTTTTAATTTATAGTTTATTCGTAGCAGATTTGACAACATTTCCAATAGATTGATTCTAAGGAGATTTTACATTAAAACTGCTCAAGAAAGTAGAAGCAAACAGCTATAGATTCGGTAATTTTTCATTCGTGATTTACTGTTTGATTTATTGTCCTTTAAACAGTATTTTCCCTTGATTTACTGTTGGCTCCGAAAGTGCGCTAGGAACCTTATATTCTTAAATAAATAAATAAATAAATATATATATATATATATATATGTGTGTATATATATATATGTACAATATGTATATACAATACACATAAATACAAAATAACATATATATTGCTTGGTTATAGTGCGAGAGGGTATATTCGTAGGTTCTATTGGTAATTAAACTCATTCATATAAGTAACATATTTGATTTTTTTTTTCAAAATCTAAGGCCTTTGTAATAATTTTAAACATTATTTATAATGAGAAGAATCCTATTCCACATATCAAATTGTTATTATCTAATAATCTAAAATTTTATCTCAAAACATGGAATGATGGGTTCGTTTATCAACAACTGTTAAAGTTATATATATATATATATATATATATATATATATATATATATATATATATATATATATATATATATATATATATATATACATATAAACAAACACACACGCTGCTTGGTTATAGTGCGGGAGGTTATATTAGTAGGTTCGATTGGCAATTCAACACACTCACATGCAGTAACACATTTTTTATTGAATTTCAAAATCTAAGGTCTTTATAATAATTTTAAACATTATTTATAATCAGAAGCATGCTATTACTCATAACTTAATTGTTATTTACCTTGGACTAATTTTAATAATCTTATTAATAACAAGTTAGATTCCAATTATTTAGATTAGAAACAATTACAATGATTAAACTATGCAAGGAGAGAATGTTCTCTTTAAATATTGAAACACTTTCATTTTATATTTACTTAATTAACTGGAATAACGTTTTTGGGCAAATTAACAATGAATTACAAATCTTATAAGGAAATTTTAACATATTCTTCTACAACATATTCTATAACAATCTATTTATTAGATCCATATAAATAACCTTTAAATTGATTGCTTTTAAATGTAAGTAATTTGAACGTTAAAATGAAACGTATAAATATAGCTCTGATATTACATCCTGTCATTTACTTAATATTTAGATACATCGTTCGTAACTTACATAATTATTTGGCAATGACACAAGACATTTTAAATCCCAAGACACAAGTATTTTTTTCCCCGTATTGATAAAAATTTAACTTTATCTCAGTTAATGATGAGATCTCTATTTAAGAAAACTGAAAAATCACTTTTGCACGCGGAAACACTTAATACACAATAACTACAACAAACAAAACTCCCTATCACTGACCTTCAAACATTGTTAAAAAATATTTCAAATTTGGTTCAGTTGCATGATTTTTTTGTCATGCATGATACAATATTTGAATATTTTAAAAATAATTGTACAACATGAGCAATAGAGTTTATTTTCAACTTATGCTATTTTTTAGTTAAATCTCTTAACAAATTGGAATTATGAATGTTTTTTATTCTTATTGTTTTATTGACTTTTTAATTACACTAATAAGCGATTTTACTAATACGACTGGAAATGTTATATAGTTCTGCTTAACTTCCACGTTTCTAATCATGTCAAAAACTTATTATTTTAAACTTAGAGTTTTTTTTCTTATGATTTTTTAACTTAAACTGTTGCTTGTACGTCAAGATTAGCGTGCATTGTATATGATTAAATTTTATGTGTGCAAGCTTGCCTACTGGATAATTTTAAATTTTTAGTCAAGTTCTGATGACGTGTTATAATTGTAATCAAGAAAATATCACTTTATAAAACACGCAAGAGTGCCCGATTTTGTAATACTTCAGTAAGGTAACACAAAAAATACATATGTAAATCTGTAAATATCTGTAAATAATAATTTTAATGTGAATGTGTATGGATTTTGACATAAAATAAAATACTACAATGGTTACATCGCATTATAAAACCATGTTTTGTCTGGTTTTTATAAACTTTATTTAATCGAAACGTACAGAATTAAGATAACAATAATGGTTACATAATTATAAAGATACTATTTATTACAGTTATTATATTAAACTAAGTATATAAACTGACTAATTATTTCAAATCCAAGTTTTTTTTAGTTTAAAAGCATTGTAAAGCATGATTATATTGAAGAGAACTTTTTAAAGCTGTCCATCAGCGTTGATTTAAAGGATCGTTGCTAAATAGGAAAGTTTTATCTCGTTGAGTATTTCGGGCGTTCTCGTATAAAAGAGTTTACGTTGTTTGTACTTAACTTTTAAGGGCTTATAATAGACGAGAATTGATCTTTTTGGTGCTTTTCCTATATACGTAATTATTACATACGATCTTTAAAAATGTATTATATGAAAAAACATTCTTACCGAATAATTATTTGGAGGCAGATAACCGTGAATAATCGATAATTTTGAAAAGTTTATTACTAAAACTATCCTTATACTTATATCATATTTAAAGCTCTTTGTACAATATTCTAACAATAACTTTATCATGGAAAACATAAACGTTTTTTTTCAAGTAGATTTCTTTGTATTTAAAATTTCAATAAGGGATCTATCTTTTTGATAATACCGTTTATTTACAAAAGATTTTTAAACGAAAAAAATGTTTGATAAATAAAATTTTCTAAACTAATTAATACGATATATTTAGGATGTCATAGACTAAATAATTTTTTTATATAAATAACGGATGTGCTATAAAACAATTACCTTGAAATAATATAATAAACCCTTACAAAAACATTACGTTTTATTATTACATATTACTGCTTACAAGTTTTATCACACGTGAATTTTTTTAAATACTATGTGTTTTGCTAAAATACAATTTAAATTATCTCAAAATCAGTGTACATAATATTAAATATTTTTTAACGTTTACAAGACTTATTTACATAACCACACGCAAGTTCCAGAATGTTCCAGAATCCAGATAAGAACTGTAAATATTAACTGTTGTCAAAATATTACGGAATATGACAATGAGTGAATAATTATTGTTCTTCAACATTTAAGAGCACCATATGTGTGTTCCGTGTTAATATATATCTTGATGTATTTTAACAAACACATTTTTAAGAATTCAAAATAATTAAGTGGTTATAGGTTTCTACTTTTTGACATTGCTAATACATTTCTATAATAGTCAACAATCACAAATTCTGTTGCGTACAGTGGTTTAGAGCAATAAGCTAAATAATTGTATTTGTATGGCCGAGTAGGAGTTACAACAATACGTTGTTAACAGAAAAATAATGAAGAGTATAAGGGAAAATTTATTATTTAATCAATAAAACTTTGACTAATATCTCATTATTTATGTGTGGTTTTATAGTTTTGATAACATTAAGTGTCGTGTATCAAGAGCACCACACCTTGTTACGAAATTTACCCTGACACGTTGGTTACTTTTACAGCCCAATATAAACTAGCGTTTAATGTCAGCAAGTGTTTAGTGTACAGTAAGTCCTACGGTATTAGTAAAGAAACTGTATAGATAGATGTGAAGCCCATTAAACATATTAACACTGTTACTGAAATTTTACACACTATTAGTAACATCATTCATAACCCATTACACTTAATGATATTTTAAATTTAAATGTGTTTCAATATATTATTTATTGAAAAGTTTAATGCGTGTTGACAATTATTTATTTGTATGTATATTAATATATTAATGATATAATAAAGGGAAGTCGGTTATTTTGATTACTTTCATAGTTATACTATTTAAGGCTGTAGGTACATAAAACATTTAAATTTAAAAAATACGACATTTTACATTATGAAGGTTAATTAAAATCTTAATCCAGAAAACTAAAGTAAGATTTCACATTCAATGTTCACTAGTTCTCCATTGTCATTTTATGTGTCCGACTGATTAACTATAGTGGGTGGTCCAGGAAAGTGCTCACGCAGCATATAAACCAATTTTAATAATTGAGGTTTGTCTAAAAATCTGCTTAGTTAGGTACCATTAAACAAATTTGTGTAGTAAACTAGGACAGTTTAATTTTAACGATGTGGATTAGAGTGTTAGTTATCTTACTATTAGTGATTAGATTTCCATATGTACATAGAAAAGAGAGATTCGCCCGTGAACGAATGATCGCGAGACAATTTTTAATCTCTTTCCTGAGAAGAGCTACAAAGTATAAAATTGAAATTCCAAGCATTATATACGAGTCGCATTTTCCTTTTTTAAACTTTTACAAAAAGGAGAACGTTATACAGTTCGACATTTTTCAATGTTTCTCTTTACAAATGTTAATTGAAATTTTTTACACCCTAATTTTATCTTTGTATTAATGTACTCAATTAATGTACTTTGTATACATTTTTGTAGTGATAATATAGCAAATATAGCCTTTTCTGTTTCCCGTTATTGGTTTATTAGGCCTATATATGTCTTCAATATATAAATATACCATTCATTAACTACGAGTACCAGTATAGTAAGTTACTTTGACCTTTAGCAACTAAATAGTTTGTGTAAACTACAAACGCCGATTCCCGCAGATTTTAACTTTTAATATTTTTCACATATAAAATCTTATAACTTTTTAACTATTAAAGATAAAGCAGTAAAACTTTTACCACGTATTATGTATAATTATTTAAATATTTCTGTGGATGGATATTACTACATGTTAAATGAAAGTTTATATATATAACAAATACAAATATTAATTATAAAAGATGTTTTAAAATCTTTTTGTAAAGCCATAATTTTAAAACAATAATATTGGTTTATTAGTTACGAAGTTATAAGACATTCAAAATCCCATGTATTTTTCTAAAATAAAACTAAAAAATTCCAAAAAATATATGTTTATTTAAACAATTGTAACAGTCAAACATTATTCTAGGACCAAAGGAACCCACAAATACATATAGTATAATCATATCACATGTTTTAAAGAAAATCACTAGTTTCAGTAGGGAATCCCATTAAGTCATATTTTTTAAACGAAATAGAGCTACCCCATATTGGTTCCAAAAAATATTTCTTTGGATTCTAAAGGTATCCGTTCAGGAAAGAACTTTGGAGAGGTTACATATAAAAACATATGGAAACCCAGCCACAATGCTTTGCTTAGATGCGGTTTTCTTACCATTAATAGGTTTTGTCTTAGAAATTATGGAAAACGTGAGATTTTTGTTTGGCTTCGAAAAGACCTCCTTATTAGTGGCAATATATATAAACCATTCTGAACAGGGTACGAGTGCTTTCCATGTTTGAAATGTACAAATTCGTTGTAAATTGAATTTCAGTTAATGTGAGAAGTTTTCTGATTTACTTAATTGTTGCACAAATTTTCCCAGTAGAATACCTTTAAAAAACCACACAGAAACGATACTGAATAAAATGGAGGGATTAAGTTTTTTTTTACGACCCTAATATACGAGAAAAAATCTATGGTAAATACCAGAGTTTTAATAAAGCCTAAGTATGAGTAATGTCTCCTTTAGAAGCTGCGTGGATCCTGTATAAATGAGGCATTATTTTTTTTTGTTTTTAAAATATTTTTAATAATTTATTTACCTCAAAGCTGCTGTAGAAAGATTCTTAGATCACATAAGTACTCCAGATATTGTCCGTCTATGATTCATTTAAAAAATGACACGAAGCTTTGAGAATTGAGATAAAATAAGTTTTTGCGATCTGTCATCTACTAACTTACCTCATGATGCTGAATATAATAATGTTTATACTAATATAATCAGTTGTAAAGCAATACAATCAGTTGTAGTGATGGAAAGAAAGTTTTAAAATTTTAACATGTCTTACTCCACAGAAAATTTTCATACTTACATCACGATTATTATATGAGACATTTGAAACATTATAAGGATCAACTAATAAGATATGTTATTCTTATATGTTCACACACAATTATAGATACAAAAAGTTCCTCATCCAGACAAACATGCAATGGCTAATCGGATCCTGTTAAAACGTGTTTCCATTTTAATTGTCTATGTACGGGCGGCTTTCCATGAACTCACATACCGTGTCAAAAGCGATTGTAGGACTGTAGGTCCACGCCCAGTTTTGACGAGGGTGGCTGACGTCACTTTTCTGCAGGGTAGGACAGTTAGTCCACGCCGACACCTGTGGACTAACTGTCCTACTTTTCAAAACTGACCTGGCCATGCAATAATTTTTCTACCTGCACTCATTCTTCATTCTGTGAAAGAATGTGAGTGATACTTCCACTACACACGCACAGCCTACTGCATAGACAGTAAATATAAACAAAAGCTTACTCAAACCAAAACTCAAGGTATCACATATAAAATGGGTTGCTAATTGGGATTAAATTCAACACCAAATACAAATAAATTGAAAATAGTGTAAAATAATTACACATATGTTTGTGCTATCATAAAAATAATATTTAAACAGAACAGTTTTGATAAAACTAAACAAAACTCGTATTATATAAAATTCTTGTTCTAGTTACCTGATGTTCCGCGCATTTTACGATACTTTAATAGTTGTTTTAAAAGACCATTATAATTGTTCAGCAATTTTTAAATTATAAATGGTGTATTACTTAACAATACACTTAAGAAAATAAACCCGACTTTCATTTATGCATTTAGCTTTCTGTTTCAATCTTTCTGTAGGTGGTCTTCTTCTGTAGCGAGTCAGAAAGAACTAGTAAAAATACAGTGGTCTACTGAATAGTATTTAGCAGATATAGAGGATAGATCTCGAAACATCCGTTCAAGGGCAGTAGAGTGAGTACGGCGATCCCCTGTCAAACCCTCGTCAAAAGAAACCCGTGAGTCGGACAGTAGGTCCACGGTCCCGGCCTGGGACCCACTGTCCACCCCTTCAGAAGTAGGTAAGAAATGCTTCCGGCAGTTTTACGACGTGGACCTACAGTCCGTTTACCGGCAAAAGCACCTGACACCAATAGGCATTGAAGAGGAGATTTAAATTTGTTGGTACTGCCAATGTTTTAAGATCCTCAGAGAGCCTATTAATCAACCTAACACCAGCCTGCGATGGCAAATTATGAGACGCCACCGTTCGATGTGGTTGACTGCAATAGTTGTCCCTGCCTCTTGTCTCATACTGGTGAATGTTCCTTCCCTGAGCCAATGTGCTCTTTGATTTACAGAACACAGCCACCTTGAAGATGTAGAGGCAGGGCAAGGTCAGTAAACCAAGCTCCCTGAAGGCATCCCTGCACGACTCTCTTCTCTTTAATTTTGAAATGATTCGTACACAGTTTGTTGTTTGCACAGCTACCCCAGAGTCTTACTCCATATGCAAGGTGCGGATAAACAAGGGCAAAATAAGCCATTCTCAGAATGTCGTGAGAACAGTGTTTTGCCAGATTCCGCAAAGCATACAAACCTGAAGTTACTCTGGAACAAACACTTTCAACATGATTGTCCCAGGTCAGACCTCGATCTAGGTACATCCCTAGGAATTTGATGGAGTCAGATTCCTCTAAGAGTTTGTCATCTACCAGGACAGCAGGTAAAAAGCACTGGTCCATGGATCGATCCATGAGGGACGCCATTTGCCATTTTCAATTTTCCTGACATGGCATTTGAGATCTGCACGCACTGGTCTCCATCCTTATGTAGGACGAGATCCACCTGTGTGGTAGACCCCGTATTCTTCATGTCGCTAACTGATGCATCAGTGTCAAAAGCCTTAGAAAGATCGAGAAATATGCTGAGCACCTTATCCCGTCTCTCAAAACCATCGACAACAATATCCACAAGACTTGAAACCGCATCAATTGTTGATTTGTTTTTATGGAAGCTGAATTTTTCAGGACACAGTATGTCAAATCTTTCCAGAAAACTTTGTGGTTCATTCAAAAATGCATTTTCAAAGATTTTGCTGAAAATTGGCAAGATTGCGATTGGGCAGTAATGTTTGGTTTGATGAGGATCTTGTCTCTTAAAAGTCGGGGCAATTTTTGCTGTTTTCAAATCATCCAGGTAAACTCCAGATAGAAATGAGGAGTTTACCACTTTTTTAGTGGACTCAAGATTCGCTTGGAGCATTTTTTGACTAGCCACATGGACATACCACTGTTGTTACAAGATTTCTTTTAATTTATTTTTTGCACAATACCAGCCATCTCAGCCTTATCGACAAGGGTCAAGATCATAGATGATACCGGTTCTCTACCAAGGTTGCGGGAGAGGGTTTCAGTGAAGCACTCATCACACGAACCAACTGAGGCAAAATACTAGTTAAATTTGTCAGCAATTTTTTTGAGGATCATCTATAAGTTGGTTTTCAACGAGCAGTAAACATTGTTTTGATTTTTGTATTGGATGTTTACGGATTAATTTTCCATGCTGTTTTTGAAAAGTTCTCGGTATTCTTTAATAGTTTGTTTAGTTCATAGGCTTTAGCAGCTTTAGCAGCGTTTATAACTTTCTTATATATTCTTCTATAATTTTTGAAAAATCTTTGAAAATTTTAGTTGTTTGTATTAATAAAAATTGAGTGATAAAATTTGAGTTTTTAACGAGATGTGAGAATACCTTGTGTAACCCAAGTATTCTTATGTCACTTACTGCGTACTTCAAATTTTCTGTAAGGACATGAAATATTTAAATAATAGAGAAAGCGTTCATTAAAAGCAGTGTAAACTTTATTTGGACACTGAATGTTATTTAAAAATTTCCAACTTTCTCGCTTAAGGTGATAAATTAACTCGTTAATATTTTGAGGGTTTAGAGCTCTTTGGACCGTATTCTCTGCAAGCCTAGTCACCGGATCAAGTCCATTAATCAATCTCCTGAGCGAAGTGATCAGAGATGGCAGGATTGAACACGACAACGTCAACTTTCGGGATGTTGGTTATAACGTTGTCGATGGTTGTACTTGTGTAGGAGAGTTCACTGACCAATTTAGACCAAAAGCTTGAAGAATATCACGCAGCCGCCGAGTGTGGGGGTCGGGGTGGTCCAGTGCGTTTATATTTAAATCGCCAATTAAGAGAAATAGTTGATTGTTTGAAAACAAAAATTGGTTAGTAGGCTCTCTGGTTTTCCAAAAAAGAATGAAATAAAACTTCGGTTGTTGTTTGGACGGTATATTTCAACAATATTAACTTTTTCGGATGAATTTAAATTTATATTATTACCAGCAGCCTCAAAATCAAATTCTAGAGTATGAATTACTTATTTTTTTTCAAATTTCAAGGGGATTTTTACAAAGATTGCCACACCACCTCCCTTAAAATTGGAACGAAGGAAATTATGTGCCAATTCATAATTTTGAATTTTTTAAAATGCTGATCGGTTGTAAAACAGTGTTCCGATATTACAATAATATCAGGTTTTCGCTCATCGCACGTGAGGTCCAACTCTTCTAACTTATTGGTAGCGGATTGAGCATTTAGGTGAATAATTTTGAATTTCGAAATTTTATGAAAATTTTTAGTGGTTTCTGAAAACGTGTTCTGAATAAATAACGGGACCTGATTCCCCTCTCTCGTTTTACACTCGTCATAGGCTCTTCGTTTTTTTTGACAGGAAAGCGTAATATTGTTTTCGTCAGGTTTTATAGGCGAAGTAGCTTTGATGAAGTGTTATGCTACATGAGACGGTTCTGGGTCGGACTGGCGAGCGACTCACAGGTATCAGCAGCAGCAGGTGAGGCAGCGGGCACTAGGCAGTGTTAGAGACAACTCAGGTGCAGCAGGCGGTCCGACAGCAGAAACCAAGCCCTCCACTATCATTTCGACCAGCAGCTCTTTACCCGGCAATTGCAGATGCATGTCATCCGTGTGAACCGTTTCTTCCGATATCATTGATAACGAGGAGCTTGAGGTTTGAGTGTCTCACGCATAGCTCCTCTATGTAGTAGTTGGCGAGAATGGTCCGTTGGTTCACAGGATAGCTAACGAGCAGATCGTGAAGATCATTGCCAAGATGACATCGGCCGAACTCAGTCGAACGGTGACTCTTTCTTCCAGGCGATTATAGATGTTGTGTGACTCACCGGCAGCGATGTCGTTAGTTCTGGCGAGCAGGATGAAGCAGCTAGAGGGAGGCGAGGGGCTGCTGGACGTTACATTCAGGAGTTTGGCCCCAGGCTTACATATGCCAGTCACTTTGGCAGCCGATGAGACGCGGCGCTGCACAATGCGGGCCAGGAAACGGGTATTACTGTCACCCTCAATCACAACATTCCTGAAGGAAAGCAACTCTCTTTTAATTTTGCCTTTCAATTTTGGCCTTCTATCAGGAGAAGACTTTGGAGGAGAGTGTTGGACGGATGGTTTACTATTGTTGCAGGTTATTGTACGGGGATATTTTTGTTGAGCTGCATTAGTGGTTGCGATGGTTTTGAGAATGGGTGGTTTTTCGTTTGTTTTTTGTAGAGGTTCAAATCTATTGCTGGTCGTAATAGGAACATATTTTTTTATTTTAACAGACAATCCAATCACCCGTCGCCTGAGAGTAGCCACAGGAACACACCTGGACCTCCCTCTCGGCCCGTAGACATTCAATCTCTGCCTCGAGTACCTGAATAGTTGTCCTCAGATTGGTGACGAGGTCTCGAGTCTTGGAGCACTGTGAGACCTGACAGCAGGTGGTCACCGGTGGCTCGCACTGCACAGCGCAGTCTCTTACAGAAGCTCCCGCTGATACTCCGGAAAGCGAAGATCTCGCAACAAAAATGTCATTTGTATGCCGAAGAAGCCTTGTGTCCGATTCAATGGAATGATTGACAACCCTCATCAGATCGACATTGAGCTGCCTTATCTGCTCCTTTAATCTGCAGTTTTTTTTGACGCAAGTTCGTCAGCATCAGAGGCTCCCGACGAGGCGACAGGCGTAGGCACTTCGAGTGAGTTTGTAGTAGCGAGCAGGTCAGGTTTTGTTGCAGCGACAGGGGTCGGTTTCTCTCCCGTAGACGCATGGAACGCAGTAGTCTCGCCCGCCGGTGAACTGATCGATGTGGAGGATCTGGATGGAGTGGCGCTCAGCGCAGGGTCCGGGGCCAGGCGTGGAGCAGGCAGGCGGCGAGTCAGATGCAGGCGGAGTAGGTGAAGCAGCGTCGGTCGCAGACCGAGTCCTGGACAGCGGTGACAAAAGCGAACGCATGGTGACTGGGTGTTCGCCGCTGTGTTTTTTTATTGCAAACAGTCAGTGCCGTTATATTTGGATCAGTTTTAATCGATGCGCTGCAAATTTTTTCCGAGACATCGCCAGAATACAGGGTTTCCCGGTTTTTGTTTTTTCTATTGTAAATTGCATATTTTTGTCAATAATAAATTAATGAATAAATACATAAATAGATAACATGAAAAGTCACGATTATTAAAAGAATCTAAGTAATAAATTTATAAGAAATAAAACTTATTAGATTAACAATAAAAACAGTTTCTCTACAGCAAAAAGGTGCTTCTGTCGTGGGAATCGAACCAATGTGTACTGAGATGCTGTGCCGTGACCCCTAATGTTGCTGCCACGCAGGTAGACACGGTTCGTTGCTCTGTGGTTGTGTCAAAAATGGAGTTGCACAGTTTTATTGCAAGTCTAACCTTGCTATTTTTGCGACTAGGTTTAGGGCTAAAACTTACAGATAAATAAACTATCCAACTCACTGTAAGGCGTTATTTATCGGTAACTTAAAAGTGTTCTTCAGTGACTAATTCTAACAAAACTGTGACGTAAAACCTTGCAAAATTTCGTCTATGCCAGTGCCGCGCTCGTGTGTACTTCCTTGACAGTATACTTTGATTATCGGTAGGATATTAATACGTACAGATTCGAAGACACTAATGTTTCATTTTATAGAGCCTAAAAGTTAGTTTTGCTTTCAAAAATTATTTTTCAAAGTTTGTTATTTCACTTTTCACTCTTCATGTATATAAAACGAGTTCAGGTACATTAAATCAGGTATGGTGATCGTCTGATTTTAATTTCTAACATTAACTCTATCCGCAACAATTTGAGTGCGGAATTACTAAATATATACCTGAAAACTTATTTTATTTCAGTTTCCTTATTCTATACACCTATTGTTATATTCATATATGTATTTCTTATATATGTTACAACCTTTTATCATAATATGTACATGTTAAAAATTTTATTTCTGATGATAAATAGGCAGTTTTATTAACCATATGAAATACCTTGGATAATTACCGGTTTCTCAGATCAATCTAGACCAGGAATTAGATGAGCTACCGTTTGTAAAGACAACCTTTCGACACTGCGTTGAAAACCCAATATCAAATGGTCCTGACGTTTTAACAAAAAAATTAATTCCTCAAAAATTTAGGTAATTACTGTAATAAAATCAATTACTCGAAAAATTGAAATATGTGGGAAAATATTTCAAAAACCATGGATATAAACAAAGATAAAGAAAGGATTCCAATTAATTGATCATTTCAATCAAGGGTCAACGAAAGGTTAAAACCCTACGATGTAAAAGATGAAGCAGATTTATTCCAGAAATATTACGCGAACGTCGGGGACCGCCTAGCCCAGTTTTTCTTGTAACCTGGGTCGTCACGAAAGATACTGAGTACCTGGTGGACGCTTACTTCCGGATAGAATCTATAACGGGCCCCGAACTCCAGCACGTACTCACGGATATGAAGGGCGGCTCGGCTCCCGGTAGTGATAACATTCTATCTTAATTCCTTCAAATTTATTTGGCCTATTTAATTTTTCCCTTGCTTCATATAATAAATCAGAATGAGGGCATTTTCCCAATCACTTTCAAACTTGGAAAAGTAATCCCGTTTTATAAAGGATAAAGTAATGATCATGATTTTGGGCGGACTTTCCAGTACGTTCATTATTAACAGTAAATATTCATTAAATTTATCTAGATTAATGAATGTGATTGAATGATAACATATAAAATATATCTTCTTACTGGCCGTTTTTGTATATGTTTATTCTTTACGCCTCTGAAACTACTAAGTTGTAACGTATTGACTGTTTACATTTCTTTCAGTGGCAATCCAAAATTTACCCAAAGAATTATATTGCTTGTTTTTTTTTACGGTTTTTAACTATTGAATTATGGTATAAGAGCACAATCATATTTTTAAATTTTTGCTATGACCAATTTTAAAACGGCGGTTACCCATCCAAGCAGCTGCCACGCTCGGCGTTGCTTGATCCCGAACCGTTACACTGTGCCATTGGCAAAAGGAAATGTTCGCTGCCACAACTATAAAAAAACTAAGGTTCCTATGGGCTAATAAAACAAATCATAGGATTTAGTTACAAATACTGCTTTATCTAAACAGTGGTTTGCAAGAAGACCTATAATATTTCGTGAAAAAATATCCGTATTGCTTTATAGTACCTTGAGAATGAAATTATGTTGAGATGAAATATTTTCTCAATATTTGAACTTCCTAGTTTAAATGAGGATAAATCACTATAATGGCCATAGTAGGATATTATTAGTATTTAGGAGAACAAGATAATTTAGAAAACAAATTTTCCTAAACCAAGCATTTTTCAGACGTAATATATTTGTATGTTAAACTTTTTTATTTTAACCCCTAAATATATTTTAATGACATGTGGATTTATTACCAAACAATACAAACTTGGAGATGAACTATTTCGATATAATTTAGCGTTATGCTCCTTATAAGTATAATGTGTATTTTTGTGCATTCAATAAATTAAGGGAAATCAAGTTATATGAAATTAAAGTTTAGTTTATCCGATTTCTATACAAATATTTCAATATATTTTAATTTCAGATTGTTTTGTTCAAACGCATTTATACAGTTAAAGGACGAAACAAACACGATAATAGCACTCAAGAATCATGTACTTAATAAAACCAATATCCGTAAAAGATTTAAGGGTATCGTAGGGGTAACACGTTCACGGTCAAAATTTGTTCAAAGGACTTTTATAATTACTTTCTTAGAAAGACGGCTGTAGGGTGACTTGAGCAAATTAGCAGTTCTACATCAATGAACCGCAGTTTACAGAAGTTGATAATAATGAAGCAATGGGGATTTCAAAAATGGTCATTCCAATGTATGTCCGCTATATTTTTCACTAGACTAGCGGATGTGTTTTGTTATGGGTGAGAGGCATTACGGTGCAGTAACCATATTAAATAAACCCAAAGTCGCAGTTATTTCCTATGAACGATTCCCTTACGGGGAGATTTGTGTTCATGGAAGGTTTGTGAAATGGCCATATACTCATTTGATCTTTACATTCATGCAAACAATGTTTTGTATAAATAATTTACGGAGTGTTGAATGAGTAGACTGTAGAAAACAAACAACACATGGGCGTTACAATAAATATATCTATTTAAGATATAAAAACATCCTCACTACATGCACAGCACATAGAACGCCATTACGTTTTATTTAATACTTACTTATGTTAACGAAAGTGATGTATTGCATTTCTCAGTCAACATAATTTGTTTTAGATAAAATATATGTTAAGCGAAACGTACAACTTTCCTATATGACTATATGACCATTCGTATCCATAGGAGTATCCAGGAGGCTTTTGGGGTAACCCCCCTCCCCTTATTGATACAAACATTCAAACTAGGCTTATATTTTAACTTACGTTAAACAGAATTTATACTCGTTGTCAAACAATGAATCAAACTCGTAGTTCAGTTTTGTTTTTTATTTGTTTCGATATTTTAACTATAACAGCTGACATATTATAGTAAAACACAGGACTTGTGCTTTATAATTTTTCTCGGAATGATAAGTCCGTCTGCTACCTCTAGGGGTTGAAAAATATAATAAGACACTGTCGCTTATCAAAAGGTGTTTTATAGTTGACCAACATTTAAAAATCAAATAATGAAATTCAACCCTTTGGTAGTGACTTAAAACACACAAAAAGTTACGTAATAACCCATGTAATTTATTTTATACCATCTTTTAATCAAATATTTACGAAAACCATTATTCCACAAACAACGTAAAGAAATATCATGTTAATCATAATATTATTGTTATCATAATATCTGACTTAAAGTTCGTATATTTTTATTTACTTAAGTTTTTATTTAAATAAAAGAACATATTTTATTTACATCAAATTCCACAAACAATATATAAATAATAGATTAATATAAACAAAATATTATCATAAAGTAAATGTGAAACTCTTAATGATATCAAAATGAACTCGAGAACTTTATGCAAACAGTAAAATGTCTTTCCGATCAGATAACTTTTGAGTTTTGAGGCATTATGAGGATTAGGACTTGGATGAACAAAATGTATTATTGTTTTTAATAAAATAGTGTTTTATGGTAATGGATTTGAGTAATGTATTCTAGTCCAGTAACGTACAGTAGATTTTACGTTATTCAGAAATGTATTATGTTCTCAATATTTAAAAAATCTTATGTTATCGAGATATCAAGGTTAAAATTTAATTTTTTTAGGATTTGAATGGCCTTGCTAATTTTAAAATCGGTTGAGAAAACACCTTACATGTTCGAGGATAGTAAAAAAAGTCGAGTTAAGGAATAGACAAATACATGTTGTTTGACTAGAAGAATACAAGAAGAATGCTGGATTCAAACAATTCGATTTTGTAGAAATAAAATTAACTAAATATACTCGTATTATAATATAACAGTTAACAGATCTAGATTGAATCCTATAAGACTGACCAGTTTATCTATAAGTCTGGTCTAAAATCACAACACAGTAACTTTAAACTAATGTCACTTTTGACATAAATAGATAAGAATCTCGACAAATGTGTAAGAATTCAGTTACCTAAAGCAATTTCACATTGTAGCTAACGAAAATTATGGTTTTAGAGAAGAAAAAGTACAACCGATGCTTTAATTGATGTTACTAAGTTAATTTTACATACATAAAAAAACGCGTTATAGTGACATTCCTAGACCAAGATAAGGTTTTTGATTCCGTTAATAGAAGAAATCTCACTAGAAAACTGGAAATTACTGGAGTTAAGAACAACGACGTAGAGTCTCTGCAGGAATTATTCCAGTACATTTATCTTTTTTGCAATTTCTGTAAGTCAAATGTATGTATGTATTGTTTGGAAACAAATAAATGAAATGAAATGAAATGTTTACTGGAATAAAGGTAATTCGAATTATATGTAGCCGAGCAGTCCATAAAGTTAGTATTATAGTTTTACTGTAGAAATTTCTTTTAGATCGTGCGAGATAAATTTGTTGAGTTTAAATTCTTACATCTCACGTTTATATCACGAAGATTAGTAACAATTTTCCAAGTTGCACTCAAAAGGGTTCCCACCTGTCAAAATCTACTCTATGTTAGTTAAAACTTCTTTAACTGTGAATAACTATTAGTTCTATTGGGCCATTGAATTGTAAGATATAAAGTATCTTGAAGTTTTTTTTGTATATTAATTAAAACAATTATTAAACAAAATTAGCTTCTTACAAAGTGATAAGTGAGCTTTGTTTAAATAGTCTTTAATAGTTTCGAAGACATATTAACAATTTAACGATTTCTCTAACGATCTAACAGCAATATATCGAGAACACTCTACTCCAATTTTTATTATGCATTGTTTTTCGTTAGTTTTCTTACTAAAAACTATCACCTTTACTTTTTCAGCGTATCAACGTTCTAAGAAACTGAAAAATAAAATGCTAATTTGCTACGAAACAGATTTACGAAAATGTTGTATATTCCGTGCCTGGGGAGGAAATACACTATCATATCAGATCTATCTTATTGTCAGATCTCAGTTTGAAGACTAATAGTTTGTCTAAAACTGTAAATACAAAGAGTATCTAATATGACATTAGAGTCTGTGGTATAATTAGAATATTGAAATTAAAATTGTCAACAAACTAAATAGATTTTTTGTCCATTTATATTGGTATACCAACATTAACTTTTATGGTGGTTATTTCCCTATCGCTATAATATTTGTGTGTCACACTTTGTGTGTGGACCTTACATTTAGACAATGGAGGTCAACCACTCACATACAAGGCGGCGGAAACACATACAATTACTGATTATTTGTCTAAAAATTTTTGCAGTTGTATTTACAGTAAATATATCCTTTATAATGCCTTCGTATTAATAGTATATCGGAGAAATTTTAACCTATATTAGTTAGAATGTAATTTAATTATACTTTATAACCTGTCCTGCTGTGATATTTGAAATTGCACATTTGCCCTTAATTCAAAAATAGTTACCTTAGTGTGTCTTTCTCTCTATAAGGACTGCCTGATACTTGGGACTCTTTGCAACTCACGTTAGTCCGGGCAGGTATTCCCCTCGGCGCTCGGAGTATCGATTTAAAATAGGACTCACAATGGTCAACCCATGCGAGCCACACCGCCCGGTTCAGAAGGGCCGGTTTCGTCGTCGTCGGCCTGTTGTAACTGACCATCAGCGCTTTGGCATTTTGGTTGATATAACCACAAACGCACTCTCATTAAAATTCAAACCATTGATATAAAAAGTACATGCACAATCAGCCACGTTGTTAGTCTACATTTCCACGAAATGAGATCAACCCGGCGATGCCTCAGTTTGAAACTACTGCTGCCACGTTTAGCTTTATAGTTTGTTTATCGTATGATGGTTATTCCAGATCAGTATTTCAAGAACGCAAATTTAATAGAATAGGCATTCCAAACTGGAAAAAGCCTTCCTCTTTTCGTTAATATGTTCAATAGACTGTAATGCATCTCATATGGAGGCTAATTTTAACATATCTACTGTCTTATTGAAATAAAATAGCTGGAAAACTTAACGCGGCTACTTTCTTCAAAGGTCGCTTTCATCGGGTATCAATCCCTCTTTTAGAAAAAATATATTAAAGAGCCTTCAGTTTTGTCATTAATTTATATTTGCATCTAGATAACTTCATTGCTTTAAGAAGTAATGCTAGTTGGCTTCCGGCCACGCATCTGAGTTAGATTTTGCCATGGGGAATTGCAGATTTTGCCTTGCATACCAATTGTATTTCTTAAGAGACCCTTACTAGTCGTATCCTGTCCGTCCCAAATAGGTGACCAATCAATACAAGGATGTTATGAAACAGAATAAGGAGGAAATTCGGTACAGAGAAGAACGATTGTATTAGTAAACGATGCAGCGGTCACAGAGGAGAATTGATTTTGCGCTATTATTACTTCAAAGTTTTAGGTCCGGCAACGAATGCGCTAACACTACAACTAGGTCGGGCTACCGTACTCTGCTGCATTGATATCACATTGAAACCTTATGAAAAATAAATTCCCCCTAAACTATAACCAAAAAACCCCTTTTCATATCAATACCATGGTGTTTATATAATTTGCGGCGGTAGTCAGAATTTTAATGACGGTAAGTTTATGGCCGACCAAACTGATATAGCAAAGAGCACTGATGGTCATTCTTTACTGAACGGATGATAGCAAAGCCGCATCTTCCGATCATTTATGTATACAGCTACTAGATAGATAACTGAGCAATTTAAAATTTGTCTTGCCGACTGGGATCTTTGGATCTACCAGACGACAATAAGACGGCAGCTGCAGTAATTACGTATGGTGATCCCCTCGTTTTTTTGTACTTGCTCAGTCAGGTACGTAGTTATACTGAATGTATGCTTAATAATCATGTATATTTTTTTACCCGGTGATAAAAGGTTTAAGAATCATGAACTGAGCATGAAGAATTAAAAATGATGAGCAAATCAAGAATTGATTTACTTCTTCTTGCTGTTTGACTCAAATGTCACATGTTTTAATGGTAGACTTGTCACATCCGCTCGTAAATTGTAGAAAATTCATTGCTATTCGAGGGTAGGCATAGTTGGTACTTTTATTCTAATAATTTTTAAAATATAGGAATTCACACATTGGTAAAATCTTTTAAACTATTTGTAAATAGTGATTTATTCAAAGTTTAATATTTAGTGTTAAAAACAATCGTTTTCATGGGGAAAATATTTATTTGAGATAACTACATTTTTAGTTATATATTATCCAAATACTACTACAAATCTCGATTACATTAAATATGTGCAAAAATGGATCTTGATAAAACAGAATTATTTTCTTAACACGTAAATGCAATCTTTTTTTTAAAATCTAACGCATCCTTCCTAGTTTGGCAATTCACATAAACTGTGCAGGATGAACTAAAATCACTAATTCCTCTAAAATAAAGAACGGTGAAAGAATTGCCAGATAAGTTTTTTCAATAAACCGAAATCAATCGAACATAATGTGAACACCTACCAACCACTCAGTAGCTATTCTCTTGTTAAAATATTATAAAGATATTGACGGTATCTAATGACCTCACTTCCATATTAAACTCCCGGGACCATGAAAGGGCTCTGTTCACACAGAAGATAAACTTAAACAATTGCAGTCCTTCCAGGAACCAGGCTTCTGAATCGTCCTATGCCGGCCCGAACCGAGGGGCAACTATTCATGCTCGGCGCAATCTAGCCAAATTTTTCCCCCCAGAAGTTTTAAGAATGGTCTACTATGGCCTAATCCATCTTCATTTTGCGTATGGAATAAGACTTTGGGGAAGTTGTGCAAAAAACAAAATGGAGCGCGTCTTTAGACTTCAGAAAAAAGCTGTCAGAATCATTGAAAAATTTGAATTACAGCGAGTCGTGTAGGGAATATTTCAGAGAGTTGAGATTGCTGGCTTTGCCCTGTCTCTATATTTTTGAGGTGATCATGTACTGCAGATCAAGGTGCATCTTGATTCGTGGCAGGAACGGTCATCAATATGACACTAGAGGCAGGGATAACTTTCGAACTCATCAACGCAGATTGACATTAGCGCAACATCTACCGCAAGAAGTTGGTGTCAGATTAATCAACAGGCACTCTGAAGAAATCAAAATTTCCAATAATCAAAAATCGATTTAAAACGCGTCTCAATCTCCTTTTGGTGTCCAAGGCTTTCTGCTCTGTTGATAAATTCATGATAAGCCACTGGGATATTTGAGAGTGCTGGATCTGAGGTCAATGCGATTGTGTCTTGAATGATTGTGTGAATTGTGAATATGAGGTTGCGTTAATGTGTAGATAAAATCGTATAGATTTACTTTAACTATTGGCTATTGCGATAAGATGTAAAAATTGTTAAAATAATGCAGTAAAGAGATTATTATTATTATTATTTTATTAACGTTTACAGGTGTGACAAAACGATTTTGTGAATTTTTGTGCTCTTAATTGTCTCAGCGATTCATCATAAACTCGTCAACAGAGTAAAATGCCTCTGGCACCAAAATATTTTTGAACTGATCTTAAATTTAGTTGTTTAATACCTTCCGGGAGACTGTTATTAGTCCGACACCAACTTGAGAAGGCAAATGTCTGAAAGCATTTCTTCTGTGTTGTTGGACTCGAAAGTTAACAAGTTAACTCTACTGCCATGATGGTTAAACCCCCCTTCCAACAAAGCGCACTTTGATCTGGAGTAAAGGATCACATTGAGAATATAAACAGGACAGAGTCAGTAACCCGACTTCCCTAAAAGCATCTCTGCATGACTCTCTGGCTCTCAAACAAAAAATCATTCTCACAGTTCTTTTTTGGAGAATGAAGACCCAATCCAAATTGTGTTTTGCACAGCTACCCAGAGTTTAATTCCATACCCTAGATGAGGATAGATTATGCAAAAATATGCCGTTTTCAAGACTCCGATGGAGCAATACTGTGCCAAGTTGCGAAGAGCAAAAATTTCTGATGCAATTTCTCCACAAGCGTGGTCGATGTGATTATCCCAAGTCAAACCCCGATCTAGCTACATATAAAGGATTTTCGTGGTTTGAGTTTTTATTGTTTACATGCTTTATACTGTAAAGTTCCATTAAATCTAGAATAGAGTAAATGTTTTGTTGATAGTGCTAATATTGACAGTGTCCTGCACTGGGCGCCAAAGGAAAAATTCAACTTTTCCTGTAAAGTGACGAGATGTATAATATTTATTGAGAAATTTGTTTAAGGAAAACTGGTAATACAGTAATGATTTATTAAAATGTCCTTAATAAAAAAGCAGCAAAGTATGTTATTGTTTTTGATGGGGAAGGGTGGGATTGAATTTAAAACCTTTGATAAATGTTTTATAAGAATTAAATATAGAGTAATATGAAATATTATTATATTTTTTACCGAGACTCGGCCGGCAAAGCAGATTCGGGACGACTCAGACGAATTTCCAGAGGTTCATATCGGTTTGCTTCCGGAGTGAAAAACTCGTAGAATCATCTATTAAAGTCTATACTTTTATATTTAAAATACATCCATGACCTTTTTTATTGATACAAAAAGCCAATGTAGTTCCTAAACCTGGCAATAATACTAAATATGATTGTATAAACCTCCCACATTTTTAATTTACCGTTCTATAAATCTCCCCGAGATACAAACGGAAAGACACACATTTCTGCTTTAGATTTAGTGATAGATTTTATTTAATGTAACATTGTTTATGTACAATTCAAAAATTTAGTTTAAAGAAATTTAAAACCTTAGAAATTTATTAAATTAATGAATAGTGTTAGTGCTATTGGTTCAAAATTAGTGAAGCCTGTAACTCGAGGGGCTGAAAAAAACTTAATATATTTATCGTCTTTCCGAACGACATTCCGATAACTAAATGTGCTATTGACTTGAAATTGTGCATGAAGCTTCATATCTATTTGAGGATCACCGAGTTTCATGATGGTCTGTGTCACTCTATAGAGTTTGGTTAGGCACTAGCCAGAGAGTGGTAATAACACTAATATCTTTGTTTCGTATTGCGCACAAAACTTGTATACAAAATTGCACACTATAGATTAATAATACCTCATTTTTTCTATTGAGTAATTATTTGTGCAGGATATTCATAAAATAAATAATAACTTAAGAAGAAGTTATCAACATACACAAAGTAAATATTTGTTTCGTAAATGCTTAGCTGTTAGCTGTGATATTTTTAGGAAAGGGGTAAATTTATTTAATTAACAATAAATTAAACATTTAAAAAAATAATATTTTGGCCTGACAAATTGCCCCCATGTGCATACTAGTATGTCTAAATTTACTGTAAATCATCAACACACTACAATGATTTTTTTATGTAAAAAAGGAATTTTTATATTGTGGAAAATTAGCATTTATTTGTGAAACTCTTTATTTTGCTCGAAAGGTTTTAACAAATACCACACAGTTAGAAAACATTTTATAATACTCTTTTTAATAATATGCACTGTTAAGATATTATAATTGCGTTATCGTTTTCAATTCAAGAGTATTGTCTTATTTAGCTGTTCTCTCTGGAGCGGTTCCCTGATATTTATAACTCCAGGCTATCGCTTTCTAGATAATAAACGTGCCACTCAGAACACTCAACCATTGAAACCGTTGGCCTAACATAATATCAACTTACATGATGTTCCATTCCAATTGGCTAATTAGATAGCAATACAATCAAAAATCTGTCATAAAGCAATCATTTTCCAAACTCCTGCCTATCATGAAAATTTACATTGGACTAAAATCCTAGTTACAGTTAAATCATAGACATGCGTAGATATTAACTACTTCATCATTCAGCTAACGCACTTTTTCCTGTCTACAGTGTCATTTACATCGTAAAAAAATTCAATACTCATGCGATAATTTTATGTAACGCTGTTCTAATGTATTGATTGACTTTACCTACCACGTCATTCATGAGAGGGCGCAATGAAAGCTGATTGAAAAGAGGAAGGAAATTACTTTGCTTGCTCTCAATCTGAAGTATAGGTTAGGTTGCATCTTGCACCTAATGCATAGATGACCACTGCGGTGCTGGCTTGGTATATTCATTACTGCATGACAGATCAGGTTCTATTACTTCGGAGCTCAGTGCACAGTTTTTCAGCTCTGCGATCAGAGCAAACAGTGCATTCAGTGCAGGTGCAGGACACCGAGGAAACTCGCTTCCAGTCTTCTGTCCAGAACGGGGCGAGTGGGCGAGAGAGAGCGAGCAGTCGAATGACAAAGAATGAACATCCGCCCCGCTGACCAATATAGTACTCTTACTACCACTACGACGCGACAATAGTACTCTTGTCCTGCGTGCCGTGACCGTGGTCACCACCTCCTGCACTTGGTCAGGGATTCATTCATGAGTTTTTTCTAAAACACTTCAATAACTAACGCTCGCGCCCACTTAACTCTCTTTGATTATTCCTAATGACTACAATTTTTGGGTATTAAAAAAATTTTTTAGATTCATCTCATAACCAGAACTAAAAACTGTTAATGATAAAGATATGAATTTTTAAAGTAGGTGCAAGTAGTCTGGCTGAAGAATATGTCAGGAATTTATTTATAAAACATTTTCTAACTATTTATATATTTTGTAAAAACTTTTTAAAGCTATATTTAATCTTAACAAATTTAATTTTCTCAAATCATTAAAATTAAGAAATGTCACGTCCTGAAGTTACTATTTATCTACGTACAGTACAAAATTCACTTTTTTATCATCGGCATTGGCCGTTTAATGTGGACTTCATCACAAACATTTTCTCATTTACACATATATTAATTGTAAAAATCCTGTAATATTGCTGTATTCCTATATTATTTAACTTATTCCCTTACGACTTATATTGAGGTAATATGTGAAAAGCTCGTATCTATGATTTGATGTAACTCATTATGTATTGAGGAAATACTTCCTCCCGCGTTTAGTAACTTTTAAATTAGTATACAGGGTGAATTTAAGTTAGTGTAGAAATATTTCTTGGGTGATACTACTCAGTATTATAGACCAAAATATGAAAATAAAAAATCCCTATATCATCTATCTTTTAACTACGACCAATTTCGCTATTTTGTTAAAAAATCATGTTTTGTTGCAATAAAACTCAATTCCCTCCATTATTTTTTATGTTTTTTTAATTCTGAATCCATTTTTGAAATCTACACAAAAATTTTTACATGGGAATAATGGAGAAAAACTGTCTTGAAAATAAGTTTGATACAAACAAATTGCTAATAAATCAAATTCTTAACTTTTCGGCAAAAACATTAAAAAGATATTAGACCCGAGGAATTAAATGAAGTTAATTCTGAAGAGAGGCCAATACCACAAAAAACTTGCCCATTTTGTGGGCTTTAAAATGACATAATGCAACGTTACTTTTATTTTCATCTTATACTGGTTATTAAAGAATCAGTATTGGAAAACAAGGTCTACTTAAAATATCACGGTGCCAATTAACCAGTCAAAATTGTGTTTGATTCAATAATAAATCAAACATAGGCTAAACACATAAAGAACAGTTACAAAAAAGAATAATCATAAAAGAAAGTAATCTACAAATTGCTTTCAAATTGCCTGCCTCCGTTTCTAATGCAGGCTCTCGCACGCTTCCTCATTGCCCTAACCGTCACGTTCAAAGATAACTTGTTACGCACTATTTGGGCAGCTAACTCAATCCGGTTTCTTAAGTCTTCCTCAGAGTTTACAGTGGTCGAGTAAACTTCCTGTTTCATAGTCCCCCCAAACAAAGAAGACCATAGGAGATAGGTCAGGAGATCTGGCCGGCCAAGCTACAGTTACAGCGCGACCTATCCATGTCGGGTAATTGTCCGTTAACCACTGACGCACTTCATTGCTGAAATGAGGAGGAGCACCGTCCTGTTGGAAAACTATGTTGTCCCTCTGATTGTGGTCCATATCAAGTCCATCCAGAAGTGTGGGCAAGGTATGCTGTAAAAAGTCCAAGTAAACTTCACTATTTAAGGTTCCTTGAAAAATGTGGGGACCCACAAGTTGGTTTCCGATGACTCCTGCCCATACGTTGAGATGAAAACGTCTTTGAAAGGAACTTTCTCTTGAAGCCCTGGGATTTTGTTCGGCCCAATGGTGCATGTTATGCGTGTTAAAAACACCAGCCCTAGTGAAGGTAGACTCATCGGTGTACAAAATGTTTCTCAAAAAATGATATTGTTCAATATCACTATTGAGCAGCCAGCGACAGAACTCTACTCTTGGACCAAAGTCATTTGGTTCTAACGCTTGAACCTTTGTAAAGTGATAGGGGTGGAAGTTATTTTCGTGTAAGATTCCTAACACTTTACTCTGAGAAACACCAACTTCTCTGGCAAGTTGTCGGCTGCTGACGTCAGGATTTTCTTGAACTAAATCTAGAACTCGTTCATCTAAGCCAACATCTCGAAGAACAGGACCTACCTCATTACGCTGCCAATGAACTGTTCCTCTCTCCAACAAACACTGATGTAGCCTCGTAAAAACTTTATCACTAGGAACTCTACGATCTGGGTACCGAGCGTGGTATTCTCTCTGAGCAGCCAGAGCATTCCCGCCACAAAAACCATATACAAAATGCATCTCTGCATACTCTCTCGATGTGAAATCCATGATAGCTACGACTCAAATAACTATTTTTAAGTGGATAGAGGTAAAGTCAGCTGAAAGACAAAATAAAACCTGAAACATGGGGTATTCCTTCATACTTGTGATTGTAGAGATAAGATAGTCAGGAGTAAAAACTTATAAGATATGACAATCCGGAGGCAGGCAATTTGAAAGCAATTTGTAGATTACTTACTTTTTATGATTATTCTTTTTTGTAACTGTTCTTTATGTGTTTATCCTATATTTGATTTATTATTGAATTAAACACAATTTTGACTGGTTATTTGGCACCGTGATATTTTAAGTAGACCTTGTTTTCCAATACTGATTCTTTAATAACCAGTATAAGATGAAAATAAAAGTAACGCTGCATTATGTCATTTTAAAGCCCACAAAATGGGCAAGTTTTTTGTGGTATTGGCCCCTCTTCAGAATTAACTTCATTTAATTCCTCGAGTCTAATATCTTTTTAATGTTTTTGCCGAAAACTTAAGAATTTGTTTATTAGCAATTTGTTTGTATCAAACTTATTTTCAAGACAGTTTTTCTCCATTATTCCCATGTAAAATTTTGTGTAGATTTCAAAAATGGATTCAGAATTAAAAAACATTAAAAATAATGGAGGAAATTGAGTTTTATTGCAACAAAACATGATTTTTTAACAAAATAGCGAAATTGGTCGTAGGTAAAAGATAGATGGGGTAGGGATTTTTTATTTTCATATTTTGGTCTATAATACTGAGTAGTATCACCCAAAAAATTTTTCGACACTAACTTAAATTCACCCTGTATAGTGGTTTCTTGCAATAAGACGGAAACATTTATATGTTATTTGGAGAAAGGAATTCAAGTATGATCGTTGGATAACATGCAGTTAATTATAAACGAAATGGGTTCAGTGAAAGGTTAACATCAAAAGTTACAGTATGTATTTAACATTTAATGGTAAATAAGAAACAGTATTGTGCATTGGTGTCCCGTAGCGTTTAAATGTTGACAGAGTTTAAATCCAATCAAATAGGTCTCAGTTCATTATAGGACATATTTGGTTAGGGATCATAAGTACTATCAGACACAGAACTTTGTGACACACTTTTAAGAACGCCTTGCTTTAAGATTTATGCACCAGAATTAGTGCAAACAAATATTCTAAACTCTAGGACGGAATCAGTAATTTAAACGCGATTTACTGAGTGTTTATCCATCGTATATACATAACAGAGATTAGGAGCATTTGATAGCGATGCTTCCTTTCCTGGGAAAGGAGCGGTGGATTTTCCCGTATGATATTTTTCTTATATGGAGTAATCTTCATTCGTTCATAACTGTTACAATATTTACTATATGTGCTCTATATAGGTTTATTTGGAAAATCTGCCATTTATTCTTGGATTGGTATCCGCAAAGCAATGTTAAGCGACCATCTATCTTATCGCTGATTGCCAGGTTCACATCTTAAGGAAATTC
Organism: Homalodisca vitripennis; assembly: GCF_021130785.1. Classification (NCBI taxonomy): domain Eukaryota; kingdom Metazoa; phylum Arthropoda; class Insecta; order Hemiptera; family Cicadellidae; genus Homalodisca; species Homalodisca vitripennis. Next base: position 79,103,877 of record NC_060212.1, on the reverse strand, counting down.
TTTAAAGCTGAAACAATTTTATTATTTTCATTTCTCACTTTAAATAAGTTTAAACATTTTTTTTATTTTTGTTAACATCATGTTATTAACCTTAATTATTAAGTAAAAATAACACAAATAGGACAATATTCGTATTGTTTTTGCTAACATTAACCATAACAAAAAATATATTACTTTGTAAGTGTTATTGTTTTTCAGGAAAATTTTGATTTAATTAAAACAACTATATACGGAAAACTAAGGCGCGTCGTTGAAGTTTCAAAATCAAGCAACATTGGAAACCTCTTCTATATTTATCTCATAAGAGTATATTTAGCTGTTATTACTGTGTCGTTTAGTGTTTAAATCGATAAAAATATCTTGAATTGGGTTTCATGAATGTGAAAGAATTGGGGGGGAGGGCTTATTAGGCTAGCTTATTAGGCTAGACCCCCTAATCAAGTGCAATGCACATATGAGTAAAGCAGCCTTATTCGGATTAAGCATTAGGTGTTTTAAAAACGTTGATATGTATTAAAAAAAATAAATATTTTTAAAACCTTTTTATCGGTACTTTCACGCCATTCTCTATTTGGGGCGGTTCCCTAACACAAAGAAATTTATAATGATAATTATAAAATAATCAATGTGCAAAATTCGCACCTATAATATTTTACCACAGTTGACATTTAAGAGGCTCTTTTAATTAACTAATTTTTTGTAACTGTAGAGACGGAAAATGGAATTTTTAGCTATTTTATAGACCAATAGGTCGTAGCCCGAACAGATTTCCGAAATAAGAATATGCATATATTCATCCAAGGAACCCTATGAATGTCTACGTAAAATTGCAGTACAATGGGTTAAATAAGTTAAAGCGTGAAAGCAAAACAAACAAACATAAGCAATTTTCCATTTATAATGTTATTAATACCTTCATGTTATATCTAGGCCTAAAAATCATTGATAATATATATATATATATATACACATATATATGTAAGATAGGTGGTTATCTCAAGCTATTTCGAACGTTTACTTAAAGAATACCAAAAAATATTTAATTTATGCTAGTTTTGAGTGTCAGTTGATACGTTGTGTTGTGTGGGTTTGAAGAAAATAACTATCCAGTCCAGAAAAACGAGATTTTTTAAGCAGATATATCATATAGTATTTTTATGAAATTTCAGTTTTAGTACGCGTGGAATAAATTCAAGGGAGCAGAGAGACATAGTAGGCTGAAGAGATTATTATTTATTAATCCGAGCTCAAATCTCAGACATTGAATTGTAAGTTTTTAAACTTTGTGAGCAAGTGCAGTTCAAAAACATTGCAACCTCTAATGGAGACTGATTTTCATATCAAGGAATGACGGTAATAATTAAATAAAGGTTTATTCTCTTGAAAAAATGAAGGCCCTACTAGAAACTGAAACATTTTCCTACAAAATAACATATTTTCCAAATCAATTTATTAAATGTTAGATTCCAATCCATAAATACACGAATTGGTTTTCTAATTAAGGGAGAGTACGTTCTAAATTATATAATGTTAAATAAATTTGAGCCGAGTTATTATGGATAAAATAAAAGATAGGAATTAAAAACATATAATAAAATATTTTTTAAATCTCAGTGAACATTAGAAAATTGAGTAAAACGTTTTGTTAAACGTAGTTTAATGTATGTGAAAACAAATATGGTAGTTTAGTGTTTTGTCTGTGAATCTAGGTCACCACTCACTCGCTCTAGTAAACATATCAGAAAGTAACCGCTGCAAGCTGTTCGTCGGACTGGCGTCTTTATCCAAGCTACAGGGAATCTTCTACTTGAGGTTCTAAACAAAACATTTTATTATACTTTTTAGAACGAGAGCTTTTAATAAGTTACATTATTAAAATCTTACTCTATTTATGTCTAACGGTGGTCTCATTTTTAATACTTTAAAAGAACTCTACTTGTTGAGTGTTTTTATTATGAGAGAATAATTGTCTTATAATGACAATACTTTCAGTATAAATCTAGTTAATAAAAATAATGTCTGTATTATTATAGTTAACGATATGTAACGTATAATGTAAATTATAACTTATTATTAATGAAATAAAAATGTATTCTAAATGTGTTGAAAACTTTCTTTCTTATGCAAGTACACATTATTTTGGGGAACGAGACAGATATAAAGCCAAAAAATAAAAATAATCTGTTTAACTCATACAGTTAAATTTGTTTGTACAAAATAAGTATATTCAATGTAATTAAATGACAATTTTAGATTTTAATTTTTTTTAGAACATTTAATTGAATTTTACCATTCTGAAAATAGCAGTAAGTTTACTCATGATATAATAGATATATTCTCGATGTTTTCCCAGCGCTTAAAATTTCCCAAACCTTAATGTTATGAATATGCTAAAATGTTTGCGATAGATTTACTGTATGTAGCCTAAGCACTGTCGTCGGTAGTAGAGTTTATTGGGTCAGTATTTTGCCAAATTTCTCATTAGAAGCATTAAAATGCACTTAAAAACCCATGCCTAATTACTGAACATGGTTTAATTTATGATTTATGTATTTGAATTGTAAGAAGCTTCGGGTTAGGATAAAAACCTATATGAATCTCACAGACAGGTAATGAATTCTAAGTCAGCATCGGGGAGAAACTTTTATATAACGTTTAACACCAAGGGGTTGGTAGGTTTAACTAGTGGACTATGGATTGTTAAATAAACTTTGGCTAACGCGCTGAGAATTACGGGTACTATTAACCCATCTCGTGAATGTAATACATTGAGAGAGTTTACATTACAATTCTAGAGATTGTGAATTCTAATGAATTTTATTCTAAATTTTTAATGTATAATTGTGTGCACTGTACGGTTACAAAATTTATTTTGTTTTTGTTCGTGTTTGGTAGAATATTTATTGAATTGTAGCCGGAGAGAACTAGGAGAGAGAGAGAGAGAGGAGAGAGAGAGAGAGAGAGAGAGAGAGAGAGAGAGAGAGAGAGAGAGAGAGATTTGCATCGTTATCTTACTACAATCTTACGTATGTCGCGATGTTGGTAGTAAATAATTTTATTAAGCTTTTTACAACTATTTATTATATATAGATGTTTGTTATTCATTAAAGAGAGTTTTATTTCCCCTCTTTAAGTAATGAGAGTGCAATGTAGATTGCACATGTAGATTATTTATTTAATCTAAAGGGTTATGTACAGTTTAATGCTTTACTACGTGTAATTGATTATAAATTAGTGACATATATTCTGCAAACTGTTGCTATTTTTTGTATGTCACAATTATTATAACAGTTTTTTTTCTTTTTCAATAAACGGAGTAATAATTGAGTCCTAGAAAACAAAAGCTACTCAAGACAGCTAAGTTTAATTTGGTGTTTCACAAAATTTTGTGTTATCTCTGGACTCTAATTCTGGTATTTCTACAGAAAAATAGTTGGCTGTGGCCCAACATTTGTGATGATCTCTCTTATTACGTTTAACTGGAAATGAAATATGTTAGGATTTAAAGGAAATGTCACAAGTAATATTAAAATGAACATTTTCTATTTAACAAGCACTCAATATAGTAAATTAGTTTTAATTATTATATACACCTGTGTGTGTATATATTTCATTTTAATAAACATTGAATCACGAAAAGTACTTGTTCCGCCGGGACTCGAACCCGAATCTCTCACTTGCCGGGTGAATGTGCTACCATTACACCACAAAGGCCTTACGATTCATTAATTTTATATTTTGCCGTATCTCTCACATATGCGTTTAAATAACTAAACTAAAATATGATCGAAAGACAAAATACCTGTCAAAACGACTTTTATTTACATGAAATTCGTATAAATGGTAATAGCCTTCAATAACAATGAATCAAAAAAAGGACTTGCTCTTTGTATTATTCTTATATATTATGTATATATATATATATATATATATATATATATATATATATATATATATATGTCTGAGCAGTATCTTGATTTTATATGAGCAATGCAAAGTTTGACAATAGAGAATGTAGCTTAATATGATTTTATTGGAAATTGGATAATATTTTTAAACTAGACGTATTAGTCATTATGATGACAAAAAACTAAAAAGACAAATAATTAGTTAGTCAGGTGATAAGGGTATGTGACTTCATAATGTGATTTCTTTATGGATAAAAAAACTTTTTCTCTTATAAAGCGATGTAAAATGTTTTCAAAAAACATTATGTCAAACATCTGATATAAAAAAATCCAAATAACCAAATTTTTGATAAAATGTAGTTTATTATGTGTGTGTGTGTGTGTGTGTGTGTGTGTGTGTGTGTGTGTGTGTGTGTGTGGTGTGTGTGTGTGTGTGTGTGTGTGTGTGTGTGTGTGTGTGTGTGTGTGTGTGTGTGTGTGTGTGTGTGTGTGTGCGCGCGCGTATAGGTTATCTTAATGAAAATTAAATGTTAAATTGTATGTTTTAAATGTAATTTGAAGACATAAAACATTGACTATTTGTAAACATTTCAACACTAAAGAATTATTAAAATGTTCTTCTATTTATATCTATGATTTCGAATAAGCATCTCGCTACGTAATTAAGATTATGCATAACACGTCTTTTGTACATATTCTACATCGAACCTGAAGATGATGTTTCACAGAATTTTGTTGATTTAGAAAAACTCAGAGATATATCGCTCATATCATAATACCACAATGTATTGCTCTGAGAGATATGAAATATAATAGTCAACATTTCACTGGAATATCCTTATCTGTTGAAGGGATATTACAGAACAGCTCAAGATAATTTTAATGAATACAAACAATGTACAGCTATAAAACATTGGTAGACATTTTAAAGTTGGTTGATTCAAATCTAAATTTGAAAAGCTTGTAAATACTTATATTTATTAGCAGTTTGTTTTTCGGTAATGTCTATATGTCTTGGCAATTAAAACAAAATTTATAATAAATTTAGTCGTACTGCGTTTAATTTTATACAATTATCTCCTAACATTTGACTACTCTATACTCAAAAACAGCTCTCCTATACGTTTTATGTAACTATGAATATATTGGAATTTTATACTCCACTATTATATCTCTTTAATACAATCATTAAATTTTGTAAACGGTAAGTTATTTCAAACCACGTATATGATCCATAATTTGTTAATTGTAAATATTTTACTGGATACATAGCGGGAAGTTTCATATATAGACGTCGAAACGAATGGTTACTGGAGGAATTCGATAAGTGGAGAAAATTGAGAGCAGACATAATCATCGGTCCTCGAAGAATTATTTGCTGAGCTGCAATACACGGACAACCCCCATATACGAAGAGATCTAGAAGGGTGTTTACCTTTTCGACCATCAAAACGATTTTACGGACAGGTCTCTCTATGATCGGGAAAATGGTTTCATATTGTAAGCGCCTTCATAACAGCTCCGCATAGAATCTACTGAGCTCACTTGTTGGCCCACACTGGACGTGGGAACCACATTCAACTAAGATAGGTAGGCTAATATGTCTACCACCCTGCAGGACGATATTAAAGTTCCTGCCTGCTCCCTGAAGATGCTTAACGGCTATCTCAGTGGTAGGCTGTTAAACTATATAGCAGTGCTGAATAGAAATCATGACATGGTTTGCAGTTCCTAATCCTGGGACTCGATCTGTGAAAAATATCTTACGACACACGTAATGGAAATGGACGTGGATAGGCCAGTGGAATTTTCAAGAAAATCCCTACAAGGAGCTTTATAGAAGCTCAGTAAATGTTTCGAACGAGTGATACTTCAGTATTGTCCTGGATTTATCAGAATACCGTACCACTGTATATGACGATTACCAAAATCGTACTTCCCTCTATTTTGGTTAGACACCGTCATAACCAAATAATATTAAAGGTATATATGTAAGTGAACGCTCAAAGTCAAGGAAACCACAGGTACTATATGAAGGCAATAGTCTATATACTGTACATGATAACCTATCAAAATATCCCTAAAACAGCTCTTAATGTAGTTTTGTAGGCCATTTCAATGGAGATGTCCGCTTTCATTAGTAACACCTACTATCATTAGGAGACATATGATTGGATTGTTTAGTAGGCACCATCTTTTAATTAACGCAGAAATCAGTCCCGGAAAGAATCGGTGCTTGGACCACTAGGGTCTTTAATAAGTGTTTATTCCCACTCATCATATTACCAATAAGGTGGTTCTTTACCATATTGCCTACCATCACAGAAACTTAAAGACATTAGCTGTCTCTAAACATTAAATAATATTTAGGTTCTAAACAAATTTATATTAATGAAAGACATCGACTAGCTATTGCGTTTTTCAAAGATTGCATAAAGACATAAATATAGAACACTATTCTTTCAAAAAAGTACACTCAGGTGAAGCCGAGTATTGAGTAGGTGTACAGCAAAACACTTTACCTCTAAGATGATTCATACATTAGAGCTACATCCTTCTCTAATTTTACCACTCTTATATTGCATGCAAAGTGAATAAGCAAGAATAAAACCCTCTTCGAAGCAAACCTCACTTGAAAGAATACTCGGCGAATACTATTTCCAACACTGCAATAACGTCAAAGTTTTTATAAAAAAATCGTTCCGTCATCATCCCTGTTAAAAATAAGTGTTTGCGCATGAATAAGAAAGGTCTTAAAATTATTATGAAAAGAGGCGTTGTTGTTGATAAGGACTTTGGCCGAATCGGGTGGGTGAGGGAAGGAGGTAAGGTAACCGCACAGGTGTGAGCTACGCTGTGCAGGTCTGCTATACCAGACCGGCAGTCACGTACCGCGATATGGGAACACAAGAAACCGACATCGTGACTATCGAAACAAAGCTATTCACACACGCACAGACAATAGCAGTAACATTTGTCATGAAACTCGTTCTTACATAAATATAACATTCAAAAATACAATCGTAACATCTTCAACCTAAATAATACATAACGTTTAAATGTAGTAATGTCACTAATAACGTTTATATTAAATCACAATTATACTGGATGGTATAAAATTTTTTGCGCGTCTAAAATGAGATATGTGGTAGCGATCATTCAGAAAAAATTTTGGGGGGGGTGGGGGGGGGGGGGGGTGGGGGGGGGGGGGGGTGGGGGGGGGGGGGGGTGGGGGGGGGGGGGGGTGGGGGGGGGGGGGGGTGGGGGGGGGGGACCGCAGTTTGCAACCTTTCTTCGAAAAACTCATTTTTGGGCAACTGGGCGAACAAAATACGTAGGTGTATGGTAATAATCAGCGGATCCGGCTTGCGACTAGGCTCGAAAAGCCAGACCGAAAGGTGTGGGGGCCCTTTTACATAACGGGCCTTTTTTAAAAGATTAATCAAAACTATTCTAAATTTAAGTATTTTTTTTATTCGGGGCCCCAATTGCATAACAGATATACAAAAGGAACTCTTCGATACTATCACGTTGGATAGAAATCAGGCTGCAAAAATCTGTAACATCAAACAGAGAATTTTCGTAAAGGAAGATCATTTCCCTAAAGGGCCCCATACACCTGCGAGTCTGGCTCGACTCGCCTAGAAATGGACCAAATCCGTCAGTGTAAGGACAATAAAGAGCCGAGCCGAGTCAAATTAAGGCAAGCCGAGCCGGATCCGCCAGTGTATGGCGCATTACGGATCTGACTCGTGCCCCACCACCGAAAAATCTGTTCATTCCGTTTTCACTACTGTAGGCCAAACGTTACGCACCACTCGTTCCGTCAAGGGTAAGGTGTTTTGTTTGTTTTGAGTTAACATGGCTGACTCCAAGTTATTTATGAGCCCTGATTTTTAACAACATTTATTGAAGAGTATCGAAATTTACCGATAGCATTTATTATGTAGACCGTCCGGTAGCCAGAAAACGGAGAGTAGAAGTGAGGCGTTTCCTCTGGTGATATAGCGTTTCGCAGTATAGTGTATTTTTTTTGTTATAAGCGTTTTAACCTTGTCCAATAACATGTTAAAACTTTCAGCTGACATCCTTAAATAGTTCTGATAGTCTTGGCGAATATCATTCAAACAAAATTCAATAAATTCATGTGACTAAATCTCTTTCTACAGTATTTAGTAACCAATTCTTTGACCACATTACCCTTTTATTCCGTTTCTTCTTACATAGCTCATAAAATACACCTAGCTCATCTAACACTATGACCGCAGCTGCAACCTTCTTCGAAAAACTCATGTTTGCAACTGGGCGAACAAAATACGTAGGTGTATGGTGAATAATCAGCGGATCCGGCTTGCGAGCTAGGCTCGACAGCCAGACTCGCAGGTGTATGGGGCCCTTTACATAACAGTCCTGTTTTAATGATTAATCATAAACTATTCTGAATAATGTATTCTTTATTCTGGGCCTAATTGCATAACAGATATATCATAGGTACAGTCTTCGATACTATCACGTTGGATATGAAATCAGGCTGCAGAAATCTGTAACGATCAAACAGTGAGTCATTTTATTTGTAACGTATTGATTGAGGTATACGATCATGATACATTTTGACTTATTATTTACTTTTCGTACCACTGTATTACTATCTCACGTTAGGCTACACTACTTTATTGAAGGTAAACTTAATCACTCCTTTACTTCTCATAATTGTTGCCGAATTCAAGTTTTCTTAATATTCGTTTCCTCAATTATATGAAAAACTAATACGTATATTTATTTGTAAACAAAAAGTATTACTGCATTGTTATTAATTAAAAGTTAAATTTTGCAATTTATATATATATATATATACATATTTATTTATTTATATATTTTACTTTTCACTTGTGTGTAATTCAATGTACCCTAAATCATTACGTCAAAAACTTTTAATCGTAATTTCCCGCTAAGTAATACTTTTAAAAGCTTGCTCATTTTGGAACCTATGAACTATTACACGTTTCCTACTTTATATTCAGAACTAATACAGAAAACATTCAGTTAGTTTAAAAAAATTAATACTAAATACTTTTCATTTAAAATACTATATTTACAATGATTATATACTACATTATTATAATATTTGCTGAAGTTATTATCAAGTACCTCTAACTAAACAGTCTATTCTTTGTCAATTTTAAGTCCATATAACATTATTTTTTACTTTTCAAACTTGAAAGCTTATAAAGCTTATGAAAATTATATCTGATTTATATTTTAAAAGTTGTAGGTTGCTAAAATATATAAACTGATATATAACTAAGGAAAATACTTACCTAAAAAAACAAAGATTCAATCCGTTCATCCTATAATCTTAAACACCCAAAAGTAGAAAGAATGAATCTGTGTTTTGTTTAGACCTGATTAAAAGAAAACAGGTCCACTGTGTAATGGCGTGTTTAACATAAGCAAACAAATGACAACGGGGAGATTAATTTAAATAAAGCTGTTATTATTGGTGTTGTTTACTACTTTGTGGTAATCCGTTTATATATCCCATACAAAAGTTAATTATATGCTGTTATTATATATCGGACAAGATTATCTGAATTTATTCCAATTAAAAACTTGAATGAATTGTATTCTTGTTTTAAAAGAGAAACAAACTTGATTGATGCTCCAGGCAAATAATAATGTTATATTTATGGCAAAGGGTTAGACGTAATCCTGTGTTCCAAACAGTATTTATGCAAATATAAAATGTAAACTATCAAAAAATGTCATTGTTTCTTTTTTAACAGATACGATATTAGGTAAGTTGAATTATATTCCAGGTTATTCAGTATTAAATCTTAAAATGTTCAGTATTTTAAATATTATATAATTATATGGATTTTGTTACTGCAGTAAATTAGTCTATATGAATCTGATCATGAAATCTCTTACAAAAGCGTACTTCAAATAAAAAAAAACCTATTAAATAAATAATAACATCATTTTGTAGTTTAACCTTAATCATATTTTACTTCGGGTAGATTTAGTATTATAACGATTTCTTAAATTCTTCCAGATAAAGTAGAAACTGTTTCTGATTATTTTTATAATTTCTTATCAAATAAGCAACAAGGTCGCCTATACCAATAAAGTTTATCAGTAAAAGTTATTATTTCAAAATAGCTATTTTTAACTTGAAATCAAAGTATCAACAAGTCTTAGACCACTTGGCTATCGGCTTTCCTGAAGATGGCTGTGATTGTAATAGTGTATTGTTAGTTTATAACATGAGCAAGTATGTTAAATTGGTATCTAACTTCTGGAATATGTGTTATTTGGTCATTCGCTCAGTAGTAACAAACGTGGATGATGGAATCATTGATTCCGAAAGGCCTTGCATTATGAAATTTAATATTAGAGAAATTATATTTCTAAACACTCACTTGTTACCATGCTATATAGAAACATATTTAGCAAAACAATTGGAATGATAAGCTATAAACTTCAAATCCACGTAGCACAACAGGGAAGTTTTGTACCACGACAAATGATGTAGCTTACTTCAACAATGTTAATATCACTATGCTTCAAATTTAAATAACTCTGTAATTACTATTTTAAAACTTTTTTGTACAATCCACTTACAAGTTAGTTTTTTTATAAGCTTATAATATTTATCTTATACATTTAATCTCAAATAATGAAGTAATAACCAAATGTTAACTATTTGGTGTAAATATTTAAATATAAATAGTTTTGATTCGCTTTATATCGAAAAAATATGTAATAGATTCTATCACAAACATTATGAATATTATTTATTTTATTACTAGTTTGATATAATTACACGGCTTATTTGACAAATGTTGAGAACCTACGATCTGCCTCTCATTAGTTTGGAAATATGTTAGACAGTTTATCAGAAAACATCAAAACAAATCAGATCATCCATTTAACTATTAACATTATTTATTATATCTTTATATATATGAAAGTATACGTATGTTTATGTATAAGTTATTTTTAACAGCTAAACACTCAGATTTTGCAGTACAACACACAATTTATAGTTTAGAAATCATTTTTACAAATAAAAGATGATTCAAAAACAGCGCCGGTTTTGATATATCAAATTAAGCGACTTATTTAAACAAAAATCTTAAATATAAATATGTTCATCTAACCTTCCGATTTCATGATTGTATGAAAAATAATGTCATGCATGTGTCCTCCTCTGCTAAGCTGGCACGCAACAACTCTATCCATGAAACTAGCCATGATCGCACGACAAGTTTCCACTTCAATTTTGCCGACAACCCGTCGAATTTCCTCCTTCAACTCATTGATTGTTCGGGGTTTATTGGCATAAACTAATGACTTTAAATAACCCCATTGATGAAAGTCACAAGGTGTTAAGTCACACGACCTTGGTGGCCATTGATGGTCGGAATTACGAGAAATGACGCGATCCTGAAAGCGGTAAGGGAGCAACACAATTATTTTCACGGGCAAGCGTGGCAGTTAGCACCATCCTGCTGAAACCACAACCGTCAATGTCTATGTTATCCAAATGAGGCCACAAAAAATCCCTAATCATCGTACGGTATCGGTCTCCATTCACTGTCACACCTTGCCCTTCCTGATCTTCCAAAATATAAGGGCCAACGACACCGCCTGACCAAAAGACGCACCAAACTGTCACTCATTGTGGATACATTTCCTTTTCGTTAATCATGCGAGGTTTTTCTGAACCCAGGTACTGCAATTCTGTTTATTAACAAATGCATTCAATTGGATGATATTCAATGCGAAGTTTTCTTTCTCCTGCGAATTTCTCAATACCCAATTAACAAACTGTCGTCTCTTCTGGTGATCGGCCACTTTCAATTGATGCGTCAGCTGAATTTTATAGGGGTGATAATTGAGATCGCACCGAAGAATTTTCCGTACAGAAGAACATCTTAAACCCAATTGTTGAGAATGGCGACGTATTGATTTCGCTAGGCTAAAAGCCACACTGTCACGAACCACCTCAATGTTCTGTTCAGTTCGGTGCTTCATTACGTAATAGAGTACCGCGAAGTCACCTAACAGTAGGCACATAACTCTCTCCACTCTGATTAAACGTTTTCACTATTAACACTTGTTGTTGCGCACAAGTAAACTTCTCCATGGTTAGACACAGAATGCACTAATAAGAGAAATATGAGCTGCATCAACAATCGGAATGTAACCACAAATAGAATCAAGGTCAAACATTGTTGCCAACCAATAAAATAAAATTTAACGGTCTTTTCAAAACCGGCGCACTTTTTTGAATCACCCGATACATTGCATAACAGCTTTTATCTTTATTTATATTTATGAAAAAAATAGTAAAACATAATAAGCTAAATTCGACAAAATCGACAAAAATATACATTATTCTAACCAGGAATGCTAATACCAGCGCGAATCTATACGCAATTTTGCTTAACATCTGAAGCTATTATACATGAAAAATTTAGAATAGTGCAATAATTTGTACCTAATATATGCCCACTTGAGCTTCAAAATTGCATAGATCTTTACAATTTATTAAATTATAAGTGCGTTTCCCAAAACAATTCGTGGAAAATAAACATATCATGCTTCCACGGCGGGCGTCTCTGTTTTTCAGTAGGAAATTTAGTTGGCAGGGCTGGGTAACAGCTATTTAAAAATGCATTTGAAAGAATACACGAATATGAAATAGCATCTCGCCAAGTGACTAAAGGGCTTAACATTATTAAATTGTTTTAAGTGCTCCTGTATTTACCGCACCGCTCCCGCTACTGTCCCCAGGGCTCGGATGTATACTGAACATTAACTCGTTATCGCTAGTTTCTCTAGTACTCGGCACTGTAAATATCCATTCTGTCCATGCTGGGGTTTCTTCTATAAGAATAAATAATAATAAATGTAAAAGTTTATTCGGTCTATGTATTTCAATACATTTGGTAATTTATGTATGTCTAAAATTAAAGCCAAGCGAAAAAATAACGCACTTATTGTAAAATTAAAATTAAATACAAAATTATTAGTAAAAACATTAGTATAGAAGGTAATATTTGTTCGTGGTTGTGGAGGTATTAAAACTGAAAGTCCCGATAGTCTAGTTTTTATAATATTAGTTCTTTTATACAGAAACGTTCATGTTTATTATTTAAACAATATAAAATATTGTTCTTAGAAGACCATATTCAAATTTTAAAATGTTGCGCTATATTCATTATTATACTAGATGTACATATACCTTTTCGAAATTTTATAACACATTCATTATTGATAATTAGATATGAAGAAGCATTCTTTTAAATTAAACAGGTTTAATTCAGATGAGTAATTATAATCAAAATTTATTTATTTCATTGGAAGTTAAGTAAACAAATATTACAGTACAATATAGAATAGACCAAGAAAATAAATTTAAGTAAAATGTCATGTTCCGCAGAGTTTCGTGTTATCTCTGGACGCCATTTCACGCTTTTTTTATGATAAATAAGTTTTAGATAGAATCAGACTACTATTTAAAAGTCTTATTCTGTCAAAAACAACCTTTTTTGCAATATACTTCAGGACACGTAGTATATAAAAATATGTAATATAGAAGCGTTTGCATTGTTTGCTGTAATATAGAAAATATATATTAGTAAGTCTACAAAACTCTACGTCTTTCACATATAGTAACTTATTCTACCCGTTTTAATCTAATTCAAGTTGAGGTATCTCGTATACAGGACGTTTAAGCGCATAATAAACATGTATATAAAATTTTCACCTTTACAGATAGAATTATGGGCAGCTGGATGGCTAAAAATATACTTTTTTGTGTTTTTCAAACGCTTAAATATCGTTTTACCCCCTTTTGCAGGTTATTCCTCTAAAACGAATTTTCCTGTCTCGGTGATAAGAATCATATTATGTGCCAAATATATTTAGGATATTTAAAGTTATTAAAACAAAAATGTTTAGTTATTTAGAAGACAAAAACTCTACTTCAACTCCTGTGAATGTTTGATTCTATTATATATATTTTTCTTCTCTATGTATGTCATAAGATACGTCATCTCTCTAGGACATTGGGAAGTAAGAAAAGTACATTTCCCCTAAATGTTTCAACCCTTGTTAGTTTATTTCATTTTTACAGAAATAATTTACTATTTTTTACTTTGGCGAAGAGAAACCCAGTTTCAAGTTCCATCTTTCTAGGGACAATGGAAAATAAAAAATAAAACATATATCGCTCTTCAATTTATTGGTTGCAATAACATTTCAACCCCTTTGCTAGGCTGATCTTCATATAAATTCTATTACTTGTATCACTATCGATGACATTATCGCTAGAGGACATCGGAGAATTTAAATACAATTCATAGTTCTTTTTTAGGATACGACCTTGTGGCCATTTGATTTTCATGAAATTAAATTTGTATAAAAATATAAACTCTCTAGAAAATTTAAAAGTTATCAAAGAAAAATTGTAGGTTATAGAGGAGATGCAACCCCTTAAAACCCTTTGTGTGGCTTATAATAAAGAATTCTTCATTCGTCTCCTTCGAGCATAAAACCATGTATGCCTATGCCATGTCCAATACCTTAAGATATGAAGTTGATAAATTAAACACAATTGTAGAATTTTTGACTGTATTAAAATCCCTATTGTAACAAATATTTATGGAAAAGCTGTAATTTTTATATTCTACTTAAAAGGCATGAGTGTAAAGGATTTTAACCTTCTTCGGTATCGGGAAGGCGGAAAATTAGTGCTGAATGATTGAGTGACTGAGGGCTTTGCCTTTTATAAAATACAGTGATTACACCCACCTCAGTAGGGTACTATGTACGGAAATATATATATATATATATATATATATATATATATATATACATTATGCGTTAGGTAAACCGCTGAACTTATGACACTAAATTGTGTTTTCCAATGTTAGATTGTCCCCGTCAATAACTATATTTTTGAAAATGTGCACAAATAAATCAATATATAATAAATCATATACATTTGAAATTTTTACTAATATTCCTGAAAACTATCTTGTAAAATTAAATAAGATAGAAATATCAAGCTGAGTCGGATTAATATAAAAAACATGATCAAACTCAATGTTTCTCATTTATAAATTGAAGCTTTAGGCTAGTTTAATGTGTATAAGCCAGGTAATTTTCTAAATTTCGTGCGAACATTCAGACAGACAGTTAGACATGGAGACAGAAATTAAATTTCTCTAGCTCTACAATTTCAGGCTTTCCTAAAGCTCAGCCAATTAGTTGATATTACACTATTAGTAAGTTACAATTATGAGTGAGTTATTAGTAAACATTGTTTAATTCCAACAAGTCTTTCTTGTTTATGTTATGAGGTTTAAATGTAGGTTATCATATAGTTTTACATCCCAACATGTTTAGTTAAGCCAGAATGTTGTCAGAAGAAAATAGTACTTAAGACAAAGTGCAGAAAATTGAATCTCAAGACCTAAATCTGCAAGCCACTGAGCACGGTTATTAACAGTTGCATTTAAGTTTTCCAGTAACATAAACAAAATACTTTATTGAGACAATAAAAAAAACAACTTCTACAAATGACTAGGGTAGAAAATCGACTAAAACATCAATGATGACTATGGTTTTATTCTTCATAATAAAAGAAGCACAAGCGTCTTTTATTTTGAGACAGTTAATGAAGATCAATTAATTGTTTTAAGCGGTGTTTAATGTGTACACACCATGAAATTTATATAAAGGCCATTAGGTTTTATTGAAAGGGATGTACTGAAACTTTTGTCTGACCATCCAATCACTGGTAGCCCAGAATATCACGCTTGGTGGTGTTCAATAACTCGTATATATTCAAATGAGACCAGAGCTCAACTACGTCGCTCTCAAGTTGCTTGCAATTCGCTAACAATACAATTTTGGTTGTATTATTTTGAATTAGCTTCGACAAATATTTATTTATACTTATGGTATTTCTGATAAGGTAGGAATTAAAACCGATTTATTATCAATGAATTTAGATTTATTTTTTCGTTTCAATTGCTACAGTTTAAGTCATATTTTTTAACTATTGCAGTGAATTTTGCTTCATGTCACTACATTTATATTTAAAAAAATATAGGTCTATTGGTGAGTTACACTGAGTTACGAAAACATAATAATCACTCACCGTAATTTTAATGTTTACCTAATATAAGTGCAATAAAATCTTTTAATACATTTATGACGGTCTTTCACGCCTATCCCTGATCAGCGTGCACAAATTTAATAGCGAGCGTGTAAAAGGTACAGGGAACATATGTCCAAAGTTTCGGGTATATCGGAAAGATCTTGTCACGTCAGTCACCTTTATTTGGCTTCTATCTATACTGATACATGTGTTTCATAGTTTTCATAGTTAAAGTGATGAGTAAAGAGGAAGCTAGAAAAATAAAAATGTGATTACTTTCAAGATTTAAACAATCAAATCTTATAATACAATTTTAACTGGAAATAAATATTCATTATTCCTATTTACGCAGTTTAAAAAATTAAAATAAATTAGGTATTTAAAATATAATATGACAAAGAATATGTCATTTCTTATATAATCGTATTTTAAAAAAACCGCCTCTTAAATAAAAGCATATTTCATTTCAAAGCTGCATTTTTCTATAAATATTTAAAACTATTAAATTTTATATTTAAAATACGTACAGTAATGCACAGGGTAGTTAATGAATTAAATTATATACAAGTAAATAAATATCCTATTTTAATAAATCATTAATTTTTTGAAGATCATTAATTTGTAAACTAAAAATGAGATTGGTAATTTACATTTTTTAAACAATATTTCAAAGCGAATCAATAAAACGAATTTCGTTTGAAATGGAATAAACAAAACAACATTTCAAAAAACAAATTCTTGCCAGAAATAAAAATATGAATATACATGAATATTACTTTACAGCTCTCATGTTGGTAGTTGAAGTATGTGTGAGTTATTCAAAACAAACTTGCTTGTGGCGGTTTATTGCCACAAACAAACAGTTTATTACCGGATATCCCTAGTCTGTCATGTTGAGCTTAGAAGGTTACAAATTATGGGTTCACACTCTAGTAACGAAATCATTTGTTGTTGGTAGAAACATTATTTATCGCTCCAAATATAAATTTATTACATTATTTTAACTCATAAGTGAATATTTCGCTATGATTATGATCTGATGTACTATAAAAATTCAAATAAAAAAAAAATTATTTAGACTTTGAAAAACGAATATAATAGTTTTCTTACTCTTATGTTAGGTATAATATGTCAAACCTAGATATTAAGTCCTTTTCTATTTCTGCATATTTAAATAGTCTGATATCTAATATTTACTCCAATATTATTTTCTGTACCCAACACACTGCATGACAACAGTTTGATCTCTGTAAATCTCACCATTTGAGAAGATGTATATTAGCAGCTGCAATAGAGTTTTGAATCAGTTAACAGTCAATTCAACAAATTACTAACTTAATTCTCACACAGCCATCTTGATTATTTTTAAAAATTTTTTTTCCCAATTTCAGTACTTGCAACAATTCTTTTGCAAAATCCAATCCAATATTTCATGCATTTCGTAGTCGATACCTGCTGCTGGAGAGTGATGGACAGCTAACTCTGTACTAGGACGTCATGTCGCATCATTTGTTACCACGGTGACTTGATAAATGCAGACTTGGGCACTGAGAACTGGTGCAACCATATGCGGCTGGCAGTGTACTGGCTCTAAGAAATATTGGGAATATATGTAGAATATAAGTCTGGTTTGTCTTTGGATGATCAGTATTATTCTTATATATATATATAATAAGAATGTAATGTAAAGACAAACGATGTAATACTTGCAAAATTATAAAATCGTCAAATTTTTTTACCAGTAGTAAAACAAAGAAAATTTACCCTATTAGAGGAGAAATTAATTGCAAAAGCAAAAATGTAATTTATCAATTAACATGTAAAAATTGTGCAATGGATTATGTTGGATTGACAACCAATCCATTGCACATAAGAATGAATAATCATCGTTGTTCGTCTAAAAAACAGGATGAAAAATTGGTTTCACAACACGCATTAGGCCACAAACAAAATTTTGAACAATGTTATTCATTGAAAGGTATTTGCAAAGTACCAGAAGATGGAAACAAAATTTACTTAGAAAATTTAGAACAGGCACATCAGTTAATATTAAAATCAAAAGTACCCTTTGGTCTGAATAAAAGATGAAATGATCAATTGTTTTTGTTATTAATAATTTTTTTCTAAATTATTTTTCTAAATTCTTTCTCTGTTCATGATATTTCTCTTTGGTGTTAATCACATGTTCAAAAATTCCTGTTTATTTATTTATTTATGCAAATGTTTATTTATTTACTTGTGTAAATTTTGTTGCTGTGTTATTTTTGTTTTATACTTTTTATTATACCTTTTATTATACCTTTTTGAAAACGGCAAAGCCGAAATATTAAAGGAAATTTAAACTAAGAAGTCTAATTTGTTATAATAGAGCAATTCTGCATTATACAACCGAAGTGAATATATATATATATATATATATATATATATATATATATATATAATATATATATATATATATATACGTAAGTAACTGCTCCCTTTCTGACGATTTCTATACGAAAGCGCTACCTTTCTGACGATCCTGGCCCATTCTGACGCTCATCAGAATAGGACATGGCAGTTATTAATTTATAAACGGAACTACGTATCCACGATTTTTATTATATGTTTTATGTTGTTTAATGACTTTGAAATATTTCTATGTGTTTTACTTTATTCTTCAAAAGTAATAAGACTCTTTTATCCCTGAATAATTACGTCATGTTTTTCAGTTCTTGGACATAAAAGAAAATAAAGTATTGTATTGAGTTGCACAATTCTTCAATGCATTGCATTAAAATTAGTAGATACAAAATAAATACAAGCTATGTTTTCTTAGCTTACAAAGACCTACTGTTTCATTCTTCTTATAGATACACCTCCTCCCCTACAGCTCATAAGTAGTAAACACATGTAAACAAAGTTATTTGGATAAATTTATTATTGATAAACAATCGAAATTGGGGAATGAAAATGTCACTTCTGACCATCCCCACACTTATCGTGATTAAGTTTGGGATTTTTTATGAAGCCTCTTTTAAATGTAAGAAATATCGAATTCGATAAAAATGCATACACCTACAAGGTATTTGACTGAGCGCCATTTAAGCTTAACTTTCATCATTATATCTCGAGAGCTGATTGAGATCCAAACTTGGAATTTTAGATATTTTTATGCCATTCAGTGTACTGGCAAAATTGATTTATGCCTGTCTGTTTGTCTTTCGCAAAGATATTTTGAAAACGAAATAAATGTCTTATAGACTTTAAATGATGTATGAAGCTTCATTTCTAAATAGAGATCACATTGTTACTCTTACAAAATCTTACAGGGAATTTGGCTGAGCGACAGCAGTCTCATGTAGCCCAGGTCTTTTTAGTACAGGTCTTACAGTCTAAACCAGCACTTAGGACATTGAGGCCGCGTGCAGGTAGTTGCGTCCTTCAGCTGCAGGCGCGTTTTGTAATTCAAATTGATTATACCTATGAAATAGGTTTTTTCATACACTGTTAAGGTTTGATTTGTATAAATGCACTTTTAAAGTATTCATTGATTAAGTTAGCTTATAACGTTTACCATTGAAAAATATGATATATTACCACATCTCTTTAGTCAACAAACCTCAGATATACCGATTATCTGAAAGTGTAAATTAAAAACTATTATTAGAAGTTGTGAACCAGTAGTTTATAACCTAATAAACAATACATATATAATATATCTTTACAGTAAATGCGATTAAGACTTCAATGTCCGAGTGTTCATAGTTTACATTTAGTTTAAATAATCTATATATCCTAATGGTCAAAATGATGCAATGATAAAACTATTGATTGCATAAATCATAAATATATTTGGACTTTCATATTTACTTTTTATTTTATAAACTCCAATGAGTAGTTTTATAGTACCCATCGATACCTAGACCTATAGTGTTGCCGCATTTTTACCAGTCCTGTTTTGCACGTGATTATATAAATAGTCTAAATATTCGATTTCTTGTATCTTTGGATACTTATAGCCTATAAACCACTTTAAGCATACAATTTTAGGCTTAAAAAATACAACTGCAGTAGGAATGGTCAAAAATATTTACAGCGTTTTTATCTTTGTACTGCGAGATACCTGTATACGGAAATTGTTAATATACATACTTAGGTCCCATTAAGGTGGTGCAATAAGGCTGTTGGTATTATGATACCCCTGATGCTATTTCTAAATGCAGAAATATTTGTTATTTGTCTAAAAGTGGTAGGAATGTGAAGCATAATTTTGGACATTATAACATGGCCCACAGAAAAACTCTTGAAAATAAAAATAAGAACCTTTACAAAAGGCTATAAATAAAAAATAACTAGATAGTGAAATTTCTATTTATAATAATGTCATCTCCTTATGTCATAAATTAATAACGGTCACTCCCTGAAGCTTGTCTTATTTGCGTAGGCTACTATAACAATTTTTCATGTTTATGTTCAGCGGTTTATTTGGGACATTACAGAATTGTTTACATTTTGAACTTTCCATACCTGCAATTCCTAGTGGACTGATTAAAAATATTTTTATAAAACTGTCACTTTGAAAAAATTATTCCACTTTTCAAATTTATTTAATTTTTTGTACACAGTTAAACAGAATTGTACATTAAAATATTGTAAGGTGATCCTACGATCGGTACTTTGTAGGTCAATACTATCCTTCAATGAAATAATTTGGCTAGATCTTTCTAATTATGTTGCCGTCACCCATAATCCCCTTTAAACGAGTAGAAATGAAATATTTTTTTGAAACTCCTCTGTTTACGTGCTCACTATTAGCCTACATCGTTAATAATTGTACTGCATTTTCAAACAGTAAAATTTACACTCTCCTTAATGAATTTACAAACAACCATGTCTATAATGAAAAATGTGGAAATAAGATTGGTAAGATGAAAATTGATCTACAAAATGAATCTGTGTAGGGTCATATATCTGTACTAAATCATAAAATTAAGTACTTAGAGAAAGGATTTAAGTTTTAAAAGATCTTATATATGAACAACTACAAATAGATGACTCAACTAAAGTGTTATTTGTTAATAAACAGAAAAATATGTCACAAAATTTCTTATAAAAACTGAAACAGGGATTACACCAGTAAATAAGCTAACTGTGGTCACTCATAGGTAGGGATATGGCAAAAGTTTTTGATGGAGAATTATCAAGTGGTTTTTCAACATTTGATTATGTACTTCCTGGTGCTGCTTGACAGGCAGTAATTGGTGCTTTAAAGACCAATCCATACATTAATAAACATTCAATAATATCTTGCTAGTTGGAGGCTCAAGTGATGTTGCAAACATTACTGACTATCAATACAGATATTTTGTTGAAGGTTTGATCAATATGATGGAAGATCAGGTGAAAGGACTTTAACACACAAGTATAATATTGGTCACTATGCTATACTGATATCATATTGTTAATATAAAATGAAATTATTTGATCAATTAACTTCAAAACAGAAAATATCTTTTATCATTTTAATAATGTATACGTATATTTGGAATCTTAAGTATTTGGTGTCTTCAAAGACACCGTCATATGAATCAGGGGTTCCACATCTGTAGAAGAGGAAAACAACATGTAAGTTATCTATTTGATTCATATAATTATTGAAGAAGCAACTCAGTTTGGAAAAGATTGTAGTGGGAAATAAATATATAAATAACAGAAAACATTGGAGTAATTGAGAAAAATATAAAAAACATTTTCAAAAAATATGGGTTAACATTTACTCCCTGCATTTCTGCAGCTTTTAGTTGTGAAAGACAAATGAGTCAAATGGTGGCAGAGAAATTTAAAAAGGAATTTGTAAGGTTCTGCTCTGATGATCTTTCTAATACACATTTAATGTTCCTGGAAACATCGTGTAGAAGAATATCAGCATAGTCATAGTCAAACTACTTTATTCTGTAATATGTACAAGGTACAAAGAATAGCGTCACTACAATGAAACTAAATACTAATATTTAGTAACTTAAATCACATAGTAACTTAAGTCATATATTTTTAGTAAGTCTTTAAATCAGGGATTCTCAACCCCATTCCTATAAACTATGTGAGTGTTATTAGTTTTATATAAGTTTTAAACTGATTTTCTGTGGCCAAAATGATGTTTTTGAAAAATGTCTGTATGTACTTATGAGAATTTAAGTAACGGCTGTAAGCAAACAAATGGTAGGATATTGTCATTTATCACATAGGTATTAGTCAAATACCCTTCTTTTTTATTCAAAAACATTAAAGCTTTCATTGAAAACTACTCCAACTCAATTAAATTATAAATTAATTTTTAATCATTCAAATGATTAGCACAAACTTTCTTTCTCTGCAAATTCTTGTTAAAAACTACAATATATTCAATCTTAACATTATGTTTCTTGAAATCAAAACAAGAAGACCACATGATTATCTGGTCTTGCTGAAACTGTATGCAAGTATGTATTATAATATTTTTATGAAAAACTTCAGATTTTTAAGATCAAATCCATTTTATCCCAGTTTTACTTAATAAAATGTTTTTAAAAAGAACCTTACAAGTTTAGATGAAATATGTTGAACTTATAAGCTATTAAATAGTTTAAAATATATTATATTGATTTCAAGGTCCATCTGAGGTTTCTTTAACTTTTTGGATTTAGATTCTGAATTATTAAATTAATATTGAATTAAAAATTTACTAAAATTAAAGAATGCTTCTTTATCATTGAATATCTTGTTTATTCAGTCCTAAATGTTTAGATTACACCTTACCTATCACAAAAAATTAATATAATGTATAAATATAATTCTTATTCTTTTAAAAGTTCTTTTAAAAACAACATTTGTGTTTGTTTATTCATGGGTTATACATTCTGAATAATTTTACCATTAAAGTACTATCTGCATGTTTAGAATGATTTTGGAAGTAAACCTCTTTTCATCACACCAACCTGATCAGGTGTAGAATCTGCCCTTCATCAGGGATCAACAAATTTTATCTTGCCAATGAGATAATACACTCATATAAGAATATCATTGAAGGAAAATCATAGTAATAAAAATATATACTATACCAAACCGTCCAAAAATTAATCTCGCCACATCAAGTCAGGAACTTCTTCATTGGCTCCAACACATGTCCAGTACCATTCCTTACCTATAGCTCAAAATGATAGCAGTGTAGAGATATACAACTATGAATGTCGAAAGGAAGTCACTCAGGAAATCTTAATCAAGTAATAAGTATCCCATGACATTTATTATCTCCAGGAGTAAGGGATTCCAATAAATATTTAAGTTTGGTTCAATATATTAATTTAATTATACAATACAAATATACTTCTTTTAAAATAACTATGTATTAAACATTTCTCTCCAGTTTAAATTTGAAGTTAGGTTACAATCAATTATAAAAGAATAATCAGTTATAAAACAGACACTTTTTTTCAAAATTAATATAAAATCATTGTGTATAGTTACATAATTAAAATTACAGATACAACTGAATGTAACAATGTACATAACAATCATATATCTTTTCTTATAAATAAGTTCTACTATGGTGTACGTAAGCACAATATAATAATAATTAGTCAATCTATTAATTAAAAATTATTCTATATTCAAATATTAATAGTATTTATTATATATTTTAAAACTTATTACATAATGTGTCATAAGTTCTGTAAAATGATTTGAAATTTTGTAGTTGCCAATTAAAATTTGCTGTCAAGAAACAGAAGTTTCCACAACTATTCAAAAAGATATGAACACGAATAAAGATTAGTGAAAATTGAATACAATGTATCCAGACTAATTTATTACACACGTTGCTGTATAAAGTCATCTCAAGATTAAACCATCCAAAGGATTTCACAGATTATCTTTTTGATTTCTTAAACCAATAGTATGTGTAGTGCTTACTAAAAAAATAAACATAGTTTTATTTAGATCCCTTAAGATAAATAATTTAAATTTAAGTTCATTGCACTTAACCTTGTTAACAAAGTCTGTTTTGGCAGTCAAATCCGTGTTTATTGTTTTAATGTTTGCCGGGGGCATTCTAGCTGTTTGTTACCCTGGCTTTCTTATATTTATTAGGTACTCGTCTCATGGCACAATGAAGGTGTTAAATATATTGTATAATTAGTATTATAAATACTTTATTTCAACAGAGGATATTTTGTTGTGGTGTTATGTATAATATGAAATTTTCCCTTAAAACATATGAATTCCCAATAAAACACAGACTGGTATTATCGGTGTGTTGATTTATTTAAATATTGGTCTAGCTAAGAAATAATACAAATATACTTAAAGTACAAATATTTGCAGTTAAAGATGAAAATTATATGAATAACTTAATTTTACTGTAAATTGAATATTTAGTAGGAGTGAACTGAGATATATCATGAGATTATAACAATCAAATACATTAATATATTCTTATAAAGAGCCGAAAACGTTTGAAAATATATTTTCCACCAACAAGCTTTAATGAGTATTTCTCATATCTCATAAGTTGTCTTAAACCTTAAATAAGTCACGTGAAGTAATCGACTGAAATGTAAATTTTATTTACTATCCCTTCCAATGCCATTCAAAATGTAAATGTATTCAAATACTAAAAATACATGTTGTACATAAAATTGAAGGTAAAACATTTGAATGTAGAACTTTTCATATATCAAGCCAAGTCATGTTGTGTATCATTTTTACTGTAAAAAACATTTAAAAAAAACAAAATTATAACAAATTGTTTCAAAATTATATAAAGCGTTTTTTTTACGGGAGAGGATTTGTCCTTATGCCTTTAACGTCAAACTCTGTGTAAATTTTTGAACAGTTTCTTTAGCAAAGACTGACATATTTAGTCAGCATGATTAAAAACGGGTGATAACCTTTGCAGTAAAAGTCACAAGTCCTATAGTCTAGGTATGTACCTACACTCGTGGTCAGATAACTGAAACTGCGCCAGCTTGTGAAATTATGACCAGCAATCCTGCGGTCTACACCTCGTACACCTTGTAGCCAGTGTTGCCCTTCGCCTGGCGGTCAGTTTTACGTGTCCAATAGGCGGGATTTCAACGACTCGCTTGTAGGTCTAGTGGAAGTGCATACCTGTGGCCTACCAATCAACAATAACACAGACCCAGTTTTTAAAACTGTAACCGGATTTAATACTAGAGGCAGGACGTGAGTTGGATGACTATTTGGCTGACATTAATATGTTTCCAGACTTTTGGATCCAATCGATTTATTTTAAACAAAACTAGTTTTGGCATTAGGATATGACACATTTTTTACTCATACTATAAGTTTATTGTAAATAAAAATTTTATGGTACCTATAGCATATGAAGTCATTGGTATGTATCAAAAGGAGGAAAACGTATACATTTGCTATGAAACTAATTTATTTTACATTTATGTTAATGACCTCATTGAAATCTTGTAAATTTTCAATGCTATTTGAAGTGAAACGCTTCTAGATATAAAATTAGTAAAATATAATAAACTGGAACCGACATTTTTATAAGTAATACAGTATAAGCCTACTACTATATAAACTGAAATCTACTTTGGAAACAAATAATAAATAATATAGAAGATTTTAACCAAAAATAAATCCCAAAACACGCTGTCATACAAATCTAAAAATTAGTACTTTAATCAAAAGTAAATCACAAATATCAGTGTTAAAAACATAGTCTTATTCCAAATTTTGTAACGATTAAATAAAACGAAATTTCGTTAAAACCCGTAACATCACCATGCAGTGTTTGGGATAGGATCTTTTATGAATTTTTATGTAATCTAAATACTAAAACACAATTGGAAAACAATTGGACCTACATAAACTTGGTTTATGAATAGAAAAGAATTATACAATTAAGACTCATACTGTGCATTTTGAACAACCACATTGTAGCATACATGTTAAAAAAATAGGACATTTCAGTATATTATTTCATTTCTACATAAAGGATAAATCTTTACAAAATTTATATTACAACTACAAGTTACAATATTTGATTCTTAACATTTAAAAAAATACAATATAAAACTTAATTGTTTCTTGTATCATAAAATCATTTAAGATATGCTTAACAAATTTAGTTAATGATATATATGGACTAATCCTAATGAATATGTATCTATAAATTAACTTTGGAATCAAACAATACATAATATAGAAGCAATTACTTGTATACAAATCCCAAATACGCTGTCATAGAAATATAAAAGTATGACTTAAATTGAACATAGATTACAAATATAATGGGTAAAGCAGCCTAAATTTTTTGTATTTATTATCTGTTTAAGAGATTAAAAAAGATAATAAATAAAAAGTCTTGTTACCTTAGTAACATGTGTGGTGATTCGGATGGATACTTCCATAATAACTGTTTTAATTTATATAATACATATGTGAAAATAAAAATAATATGACCAAACATGATACATAAACAGAAAATTATTACATGTTATGTATGATTCCTATTGTGTATTTTGTACAACAACAATATATAAAAAATACAATGAAAATTAAATTTCTTTTACGAAATATAAAAAATTCCAACATAGTATTTTTTGGAACCAAACAACAAAAGAAAAACATTACTGTAATAATCATACATTATGTTACTTTGCATACATCAAACATATAAAAATTAAACAGACTATTTTATTTCTACGTGAATAGGAAATCTTTGCAAAATATGTTTTACAACTACAAGTTATCACCAGTTTTTCATGTAACCAATCTCATATTAATTACGGCTAATTAGATGTCAGAAATGCGTAAATTATATTAAGCTATATTACATAAATCACAAATTGCAATGGATAAAAGAATGTGGTATTACAGAAAGTACGTAACACAGTCTGAAGAACAATATTTGACTCTTGAGATTATTTTTTGTTAAGCTGAGTGATAAGCAGTTAATCTTATTATAAACCGGGTATAACAACGAATAAGCAACAAATTTAATAAGTTGTTGACTACAAACACAAATGTAGAAATCGTCCACGTGATTGATTTGAAACTCTTTACTATTGCTGCAAAGTAAGTAAAATTTAGATCTCTTGTTTCACAATCTTTCTCATTCACAAAACAACTATAACATTGTAGATGAGGTAGTTTCATTGTAAGTAAATTATGCCTAAAATATATTGAATTATATATAATAATAATAATACTAACTTTATTTTCCACCATTTACAAACAAATACAGAACAATATACATTCTTTGGAAATACACTGACCAAAAACCGGTAGCTGGTCAGCGTAACAAAAACAAAACAATGTACAAAAATAATATAAAAAGAGTCCTTTCCTAATAAAAATAATATTCCTGCCAAAAAGCTGCTCTCCATGACGTCTGCATCTGATTAAAACGTCCAGAGGCATATGATGAGATACAGTACACATTTATACACACATACATATAGTATACATAAATATAAAATACAATAAACAAAGTTGCCATTCACTAACCTAAATTCACAATAAATCTAATATATTAATTAAAAGTTTGGCTAATACCAATTACAAGGAAAAATAACAAAAGTTTTAATAATGGTAAAATAAAATAAATTCTGAATTTAGTGTACTATTTGAAAAAATTAAAAATTGAATATTCAGCTCAAAACATTTGTTAAATCACCAATATTAAGATGTGTCAAAAGTCAAGCTTTCAGCATTTATAGACACATATCCTGTATTGACTACCATAAATTTTACCAGATTATGTTATAGATTAAAACAAAAAATGTTTGCCATATAATGTATAGCCCTGTCTAGCTTAGTTTTCTGTCTGTCCATATTGGGGGTTTTTATTTGTAATAGTTTATATCTCAGTGATGGTTTGTGATATCAAACTGAAACTATATACGTTTAATGGTCTAACCCGTCACATCTTAACACTTTGAGTGCCACAGCGTCGCCAATTTTGACTTTCCGTATTTCGATAATATTTTATATAGTACAAGATTATTTTGGCCAAATAACCAGACAGCTGTATTCAATAGGTTCCAAACTATCAATAAATATGAGTTTTATGTTGTTTCTCTACTATTTATCTGTGAAACTTAGTTGTTTGGGTACTTATCAAGAAGCCACTATTTTTGGACGAGTTTTCCTTACCGGGGACAAAACAAATTACAGTAAACAACTAACTTTATTTAACCAATTTTGGAATTTACAAGTTATTACGACAGTCAATGAAATCAAAAACTATAAGAACAAACGTTTCATTATTCGAAAATGTCAGGTCATTCGTGTGTCTATTTGGAGACGATTTGGAGATATGAAGTATAACTCATCGAGTATTATTCGATTCGTTAAGGAAGAAGGAACGTATAATGAAGTTTATTTTGATATCTGATAAGGAAAACTCGTCCAAAAATAGTGGGCTGTGATAATACCGAGGTGCCTGTGTGATGACTCAGTCTTCCAGTCACACGACGTAGCGGACGAGTACCGTGTTGCGTAACGGCCATTCTTGTTGTTTATGTGCCGATAACCAAGCATTTGAGTAAATACAAAATAAAATAGTAACTTATACTGTATTTTAATGTATTTCTCTACAAAAGTAATGTAGTGTTGTGTCCAAGCGAAAAACGTGAATTTTCACTGTAAATATTATTAGAGTTATTATTTAGTAAACGTAAACTTTTATGTAAATATGTTAGCAAGTATTTGATTAGCAACATTTACAAATCATATTTATTTGTGTTATATTGATGTTTTATTAGATTTATTGGGAAAACTACATCATTACTAAGTAATTTCTAAACTCTGACAAATGAAGTACAGTTTATAAAATGCCGGTACCGGGCAGCATTTTGTTAATACATATAATGCCATGTTTTAAAAATACTAGAATAAGATATTACACGTGGGTTTTATTTTGAATTATATGGCCTCTATCATGGTATAAAGAAAAACTCTTAAAAATACCGTACACACTCAAATTAGGTCGAAACTTAACTTTTTATACAAAAGTAAAAAACTTTCTTATAAATACTGAAATTTTTATAAATCATATTTTATTTCTAACGATATGTATCATATTCTGCATTTAATAAAAAAAAAACAACAACAAAATTATGGAAATCTGTTTGGTAGTTATTTTACAACAGCTTTTTCCCCCAAAAGTTTACAAATATGCGAAAAACAGTGTGGCACTTTATGCATATGCCTTCGGAATACACCCGTGGCACTCAAAGGGTTAAATATTCTTTAGTAATACATTAAATTTAGTAATATTGACCACGTAACAAAAACTGTGGCATTTTAACAATTTCAAGGCCTCGAAGCAAGTTCTATTTAGACTGCATTTTGGTGTTGCATTGAACGTTACTCAACGAAGAATCACAAAAATACTTTTGACTTTTCAAATAAACCATAATTAATTCATTTAGACCGTTAGAAAATAAACAAAGGAAGAGCAAACATAAGTTGTTTAATTGTGAGTGAGTAATCTTTTACCAATACAATTACATTCTTCACATATGCAGTGTAAGTTTAAGGCTCTGATCAATGAAATCATCCATATTTTAGCATGGTCTTGTAAATGAGCTGATTTCATTTAAATTTTAGAGCTGAGATAATAGGTAAAGAGTAAACTATTTGCCCTTATTATTTGTTTACCATCCACAACTATTTATTACTTAACACCTTTTCCCAAGAATAGTTAGACCATTAAACAAACAGAGCTTCAGTTCAATATCTCAAACCGCCACTGATATATAAATTATTACGAAAAACAATAAACGGAAAGAAATATAGCTAGCTTAGATACGGGATTTTATATGTTACAATGGTCCCTGAATATTGAAATAGTTTTAAGTAAATTACCTACTATGGAAATTGAAAAATGTTGTCACATTTCTGTCTGTTTCAATTACATATACTGGTATACTAGCTTGGGCCATTTACCTTGTTTAATTTATCTATAATGGCAACAATAAAAATGCTTCTTCATGTGATTCACTTCAAATAAGAGCCTGTGGCAATTTTTTTCAACTTTTGAACCTCTTAACAATTTAATTAATTAATTGTAAAATAATATTTAGTTAAACATGCCTACTTCCAATTAAAAATTATATTATATCGTAAGCGTTTTCACTAAGTTTTCCATTATTACAAAGTACAAGTGAGATGTCACATTGTTGGGGCTATACATTCAAATGGAATTTTGCAAATAGATATACAGTATGTATTTTAATGGTACTCATATCAACTGACGACCCCAAAATTTTATCTCTTCAAACTAAAAGTCCAATCCATTGGAAAATAATATGGCTATGACATACTTGTTATTCAATAGGTAATTGCGGGCAAAGCTACGAGTAAATGCTAGTTAATATAAATATGTATATACATATTTTTGAAATAGGAATAAATATATACATATTTTAGATGTTATTATTAGAATATAAATAAGTTCAACTAAGGCGTAATGTATGCAAACTTACCTGAACCCTTTTTTCCTTTTATATCTTGACCAACATACATTTCTCTAACTTTCGGAGCCTTATAACAATCTTCACGAAAGAGCCCCTTTCGATACTTTTCTGTAAATAAACCATCATATTAAAAAATGATCATAGCTGTTAAATCAGTGATAAATTAGATTAAGCATACATCAGTATTTTATAGTAACAGAATAACCGTGATTTGCTATGCTATTTGCTTATTTTATTGTGTACCCGCTACTGCTTTGTATTAAATACTATAATAAATAATCGTTCACTAACTTTTGTAAGTAAAAGTCCTAAAATTTCCCTGTACATCACATATTTTGCTACTCTCATATTGCAGAATCACAAGACTGTCAGGAGACATATGGAGGAGAATGTCAGGAGAGCCCCTTTATTATTATAAATATTGATTTTTCTTTTCTTTTTGAGGTAAGGTTATAAGTTTGTTGTTAATTTAGTATGGTTTAAATATTTCAATAGATTCAATTACTTTAAATTATCTTTTGTATTTCAAACACTATGGACAATGTTTTTGGGTAAAAACATAAAATATGTACAATATTTAAATTCTAACTAATGTCATATTTCATTACATTAAGAACAATCATATCAAAGTTACTAATTAGATAAATTTCTTTCTAATTTCACACGTGCTTTGTGAAGCACATTAAATGTATAAATGCATTAAATACAATTATTGAATAAAGACTTTTTGAACTTGAAAGTCATACTAATGGTCATACATCTGTCGTTAGTACAGTTTTAACACTTTACGAGAAAAAACATTTAAAATCATATTACTTAAACTTTTCACCTTTTCGTCTTTTATATTAAGCCCTAACTATTACCATTTGCTCATTATTTAATTCATCATAATTATTTCTTGTATTTTTTATTAGCACGTTGTATTTGTATTTATCGAGGATTGCAATGAACATATAGACAGTTAATAAATATATAAGGTTATCAAAACTTCCACCATTAAAGTTGTATAATATTTGTGATATAAATATTATTTATAATATAATAGTACTCTGCACATTTTGTTGGTGCCACCCCACTTTAAGGAGTATCCCCCAATATTTTTCATGTTTTAGAAACTTTTTCAAATGAAATGTCACAAGCTAAATCCTATATGTTATCCATAGAACAAAAATTCCTTATATTGTTTTGTATGTTTAAAAAAATAATTGTGAGAGTTTATTATTGCTTAGCGGATCTAAATTATAATTTCACCTAGTAATAAACTGTCGTGATTGTAGTAAAAGATTTTCCTTATTTCCGGAGGTAAATATTGTATTCACTAATTTTGCACTGCTATGTTGCAGTTTTAGACAGTACAACAATAATAATTGCTATTTGTTGTTAGTCGAGCCTTTATATTCCTGTATGAGAAATAACATTAGTAACAATAACCTTAAACTCACAACGAATATAAATACAGAGGTATATAGTTTGATACAAAGATAGAGACATGTATGTAAACTACAAAGAACAGACTTAAATTTTAAGGGTGTTCCACATGTGTATAATATGTAAAATTAACCATTATGTTATGGATGCCTATAAATCAACTGGACTTATAACCATCCATGGTAATAGATGTTTGGTAATTTTGTTGTATTACAATCACTAGTACACTCAACAACATATTTTTAGTTTTTTTTATTTTATACTAGGAAAGCAAATTTGTAATAATAATTAGTAAAGATAGGAAATGAATATTTCTGTCATACAAATTTAGTTATTAAACAAATATAAATGGCATGATAAGTTCTTAAACCATGTTTTGTATTAATATCTTTAGTTTAAGTTCAGCAATATAGTGTCTCAGCATTCAGCAATATCTTTGTCTGGAAATATTTTGAGTTTTTAATACTTTTCTAGGGTTTTAATGGCGTTCATATATTTATACGTTATATACCTAGAAATCTAAACTAAAATTTATAATTTCTGTTTTCTATCTTATTATTTGTAAAACTAAATTAGTTTTAGTAAATATGATTAGTAAAACATAGGAAATGAATAATTCTGTTTAAAAAATGTTTAATAGTTAATAAATATTAATCGGGCGATAATTCTTTACACTGTTTAGTTTCAATAAAATTCACATTGTAATAATAAAAATAAATATTTTAAATTTTTAAGCTTTTCAAACAAAATTTAATATTAATAGCTTTATTTTTTTACTAAGCAATAGAGTAATATAGGGCCTTAGCAAAATATTTATGGCTGTAAGTATTTTGAGTTATTAATATTTGTCTAAGGCCTTAGTTTATAGGAGCATATTTATATATTTATATTTATAAACCTACAACTCTAGACTAAAAATGTATAACTTTACGTTAAACTAAATAGATTTCGTAAAAACGTTTTGCTGACTAATTCTTTCCGGTGATAACAGAACTAACTGCTAAGGTACTTCAAATCAATGGTTTAAACTTACTCAAATCAGGAGTATGAGGCTGATCCCTGAAGCCGCTTGGATCGTAGTCAGGATCGCTGTCTGTATCGTCTATAGCTGATGACATTTCAACTTCACTTTCTTCTTGTTCAAGAAGCTGGCGAACAGTAGCTTCATTGACTGGAGACCTCGATGGCTTTTTCTTATTTACTTTGATAATTCTAACCAATTTTATAACCGTAAAATCGACAGAAAAAGCACTTATAGCAGGTGTAACGCACTCCCAACATTTTAAAACTTAGATCAAACACATTTACATCTTGGATCACTAATAACTGTTATTACATGCTGTCTCATAACAAAACATAGAAAGTTAACTATATAGTCGGATGTTCCACCACTACCCCACTATGTATTACCATAACGAATAACGCGTAATGATGGACCCCAACGACCAACACCCCACGACCATACCACTGACTGAAGGAACTAGGCATACAGCAGCCACCTAGCGCGAACCTTGGAGCGGATAGTATCGTGTCTGCATCACAGTCCCCCACCCCCCTCCTCATCACTCGCGACGTGACCACGTGTACTATCAGTAACCAAGAATACACGGCGACACCGTTGATTAGTATGACTGTCTGTATTATCACCGAGACTCGCTAGCATATCTCTATCTCTGTAATAATTATGGCCTGTTAAGTTTTCATAAAAAGTTAAGTATTGTTTTTTAAATATTGGGAGAGTAAAAAAGAACTGTTTTGCTATAAAACATATTAAATTTAAAAATTAGCCTATATTATAATTTGAAATATAGTAATATTTTTGTACAAATAAAGAAATGCAGGAAATTGTGGAAATACAAAGGTGGAATCTAGATTGAACTGCAGATAGGGAGTTATTCCTTCTTTTCAGCTTATCATTCAAAAAGAAATAAACATTAGTTTCCTCACGGGGACTAGGGTAGTGAGATATCGCATATCCTCATTTATTTGTTTTTTCAAAAACCATTTATGGGCGATTGCATAGCTACGGTGTTACATTTGTACAACCTTATGTGCTTTTATACAATCATAAAAAGGTAGATTAAATTGATTTTAAAGTGTATCAAAATACTTCCTAATATATATTTAAGATATTTAATTTTATACATAATTTACTGTATTAGCAGTAGAAAAACATGAAAAACTTCTATTACGAGTATTACAAAACCTATGTTTCTGAAGAGAGCCAATGTCTGGGTAAGTACTTTGGAAGTCCCAATAGGGATTCAGTTTACAGACTGGTAGCTATGTTGATTGTAGCCCCTTTGGAAAATGTTAAATCTAATTCACTTTTTCGACTTTATTTTTAGTCCTATAATTCTGTGATATGTTTCATATTAAAGATATAAATGTATTTTACGCATCCAAAGGCTTTGTAGTTTTTTCGGTAGGTTTGTCAGGTTTTTGCGAAATTATTTGAAGATAAAATTAATTTGTATTTATTAACAGACATAGAACAAATCAAGTAGGCAAATAACACCCTTTCTTAAAAACAAATAAAATAGCATGTCGTGTATAGTCTGTAAATATATAATTACTCTGCAATATTAGGACCATTCTTGAGGTACGAAAAAGAAGTAATTTCTATTGTATATGCCAATAATAAGTGTACGATCAAATATGCTTCATAAATAATTAATCCCTTATATGGTACTTGCAGTTAACAGTTTCATTTTTTAAATCAGGGACAGAATGAGCACATTATTTTTAAGTGGCAGTCCAAACACCTGTATAAATGTGTATAAATTATTATACTGATTATTCTTGGCTTTGACAGGGGATTAAATACAAAAACTATCTACAGTTTAAGCCAAGTCCATAAATATATTTATTAATGGAGTTATAAGTGATTTTTCATAACCAGTGGGGCGTAGCCCGCAGGGATGTTCGAAATAGGAATAGACCTAGGAGTTAATCAGAGACTAAGAATATCCATGTAAAATTTCAGTTCAATTGGTCCAGTACCTTTCACGTGATTGAACAACGCAAACACAAATACAAAAATATACGCTATTAGATTTTTATATAATAACATAGTATAATGTATTTTTTTTATAAATCATCCTGAAGTGATTAGAAATAAGTTTTTGGGATACTAACAACATATGTGAACAAGAAATAAAGTAATAATGTAGAATAATGTAGAAAAGCGTTAAATAAATATTTGTACATAACAACATTAATATAAGTCTGATATTTCACAAATATTAACCATCACGTAAACACACATATATATGACAGCCAGTCTAAACGTATCTTATTTGAAGAACAGCGTCGTCAGGTGTTCACTTCCAAAACCCCTCGCAGATCGGAAGTTCCTTTTGATAAAGAACTTCCGGTGAGTTGCGAACTTAGCAGATTCTCATGGGAAGTAAACAATCCGTACTAATCTTAAATTTATTTCCTGTATTGTACTCACAAATAGGAAATAAAGATTTAGTTAGTTTTTAAATATAATTAAAGGTATTAGTTCTATATCATACCATGGTTATGAAATACAATTTAAATTTAGTAGAGCTGTGTACTTGTCACATGTAGTATAGATTACTATTATTCATATTGATACATAATTACCGTTCTTATTAGTCCATATAAAATGTAACTAAAATTGTTTAAATTCCTATGAGGTATGAGTAAAATGTTGAAATCAACACATGAGAGGTCACATGAAGGCCATTTGTTCACTTTTTATATTTTTAAATTTTAATTCAATAGGAAACACTTATAAAAATCATGTGACTGATTTAACTGTGTCTCAGAATATGTTTATATTTTTTACAGTAGATTCTGTAGTAGTTTAAGAATGGAAATTAATGAAACAAAATATAATTTTTATTCTAAAAAAATTAATGAAACAAGGGGAGACTCATCTCTTCAATGGAGAATTCTAAATACATATAAGAACTCCGTTGACAGAGTGGAACTAGATAACGGAGTATTCTTATCTGATCCGTCTTTAGTAGCTGACACAATTAACAATTATTTGTTCGAAGTATAGTCAAGTCAATATGAAAATTGTGTCAATGAGCTAAACGTAACACCTAGGCTGACGTCCTTGTTTACTTTTCCTACTAATGAAAATGAAGTGTTGCACGTAATTATGAAAAACAAAACATCTTCAGGTTTTGATAATATAAGTGTAGCATTAATCGAACTTATTGCACACATAATATCGAGAGCAGCGAGTGCGTGTTGGTCAAACTGTCAGCGCACCACTGCCCGTCAAAACAGGGGTGCCGCAAGGTTTTCTCTGCCACTTTATTCTTGATTTTTATTAACGATGTATTAGAGAAAAATTTTAATGCGAAGATCAGTGCATTCGCTGATGACATAGCTTTTTTATACTGTCAAACAAATAGCATACACAATTGTTACGGAACCAAATTAATGAAGATCTTTCAATTTTGAAACATTTGTGTAAATTAAAGAAAATGTTAGTAAACGTTGAAACAACAAAGTATGTAAAACTCGATTTTAAAGATTTTAACTTTTATTCTGATTTCAAATTTCATGAATTAAGTTATACGGATAACATAGGAGACTTATGTAACGGTAAATATATTACAAAGGAAGACAATTTTAAATTTCTTGGAATATTTTTTGATTCAAAATTAACATGGGAAAATCATATAACAGTCTTGCAAAATAAACTTAAATCCACTATAAGAAAATTTTATTTTTTGCGACATTTCTGTGATGACTGATTGTTACGAATTCTGTATTTTGCTCTGGTAGAGTCAAGCCTTCAGTATGGAGTTGTTTGCTGGGGAGGGACGTATAAATATTTAATAGAGAGGTTAAGAGTCATACACAGTCATTTTATGAGAATAATTACGCACAAAAGAATACGAGAGAGCTCCTTTCCTATTCGCATTCAATTTAAAATTCTACCACTGCAACATTTGTTTATTATTAAAACTCTTATGCTGTTTTACACTAGAAGTGGTAATTTAGGAACAACGGGCTTAAATTATCCTACCAGAAGCACAGACCGGCGAATGTTCAGAACGCCTAAAGTCAACAAGTCAATACTAAAGCATTCTTTTCTTAACAATGGCCCAAATATTTTTAATAAATTGCCTTATAACATTAACATGTGTGTGAATGTTAGATAATTTTGTAGTAAATTAAGAACGTTGTTGTTATTACAAGAAAACTGTGACTCATTTTACAAGAAATAATTTCCCCCTATAGTTATAATTTGAGTTATTATATAAATCATGTTTACAAATAAATTAGTATTTAATTAACATAAAGAAATATGTAAATAGCAAAGAATCATGTATTTTACTTGTGTATATTTAACATAATTTCTAGTTTCTAGTTGAGAAGGAAGGGTTATTGAGATATATTTTTAAGTTTTTTTAGTTCTGTTGGTGATTCATGCAGTCCATTATTAATCTTGTAGTGCAGGCGCCACGGGGAGCAGCCCGGCTAATATCTTAAAGAATCTATAGACTGGACTCTGATAAAAAACCTGTTTTATTTTGTTATCCACTGACCACACTACTTGCAAAAGTGGTCAGTCAATTCCGAGTTATTATAATTATGTATTGATGTACATTTTATGTCGGAATAAATTCATTATTTATTCATTATTCGTTATTAATATATTCATATACTACTTTAAATTATCTATAAATAAATGTGCTAATAAAAACATATTAAAAGTTATATACAATTTACTGTAATACTTAGATTATGTGGGAGGTTATGCGAGAACAAATACTTTTTCGTATAAATAAAAAAATCTATTAGTAGGCTACTTCAAAAGAAAATAAGTATAATAAAATAACAACTTGTTAAATGTAGCCTAAATTGAATTTATTATAAGTGAGTGATTGTAAATTTCTGTATCAGACAAAATTGCTGAATTGGTAAACACAATTTGTATTAATTTGAAAACAAAATGAGTTAAGGACTAACATATCTTGTAAAGATGTATATGAGAGAAAATCATATGAGTTCCCTAGCTGCTGATATTGTTAATCATAACATTACTACAGATATTTGAAATTGTGGCAAGCTGCCACGGGTGCGATCTATTGCGTGCAATCATTACTTTGATAATTTAATTTAGAGAACAGTACACGGGTAATCGGTAAGAATATTTTGGTTGAAATGTATATAAATTCTTCGCTCATGATCTTGTTGTGAATTCAACGTTTAACTGTATAATATATACCTGAAAATGGCCAAAAAGATAACTGTAAATACGAATAATTTCACATAATTTACTTTAGCCTAAACAAGTAAGACAATTAATTAATATTGTTAAATGTTTCAAAGTTTGGTGCGAACTCGATATTTACTTGTATACACTACCTGAAAATAGCCATTCACAAAAAAATGGATTGCTGAAGTGAGCAGTGTAAAGAATCCTAGTAGCGTGCTTTCAGCAAAATTATAGTGTGTATAATTGTATACTCTATGTATTGTATAATTGTATATTAATTGCATATTGTATTTGTACCTGAAAATCGTCATAGAAATGGACGGAGCTGTAAGTATGAACAATATCAATGTGAGTAAATACTTTTTATCTGGCAAATAAAGACAATTGGATCGTTCCTTTCACTTTACCTGAGTGGTATATGACATTCAGGTATGTAATCCCCAGCAATGTCTAGTACAAAGGGAAAGAATAAAAACTTTCCAGGAAATGAACCAAAAAATGGTAATGCTGACCACACTACTTATCAGAATGAAAGACATCCCTTTGAGGTCTAGTTTAATATGCTTAGCAATATTAAGTATAATCATCATTACATAATATAATGTAAAGTAACTTTTTGTGTTTGTCTGTTTGTGCATCTGTATTTTCTAAACTACTCAACGGATTTGATACGATTTTCACTGTCGGCTTCGTTACAAAATAGGGGGGATTTTAGGTATGATACATCAATTATTGAAAGTTGAAAAAAGTTTGTATGGTGCGAAAATAGATATTTTTAGCTCTTTAATTGTTATTACTGACTAAACCTTACGACTTGTAACAAAATAATGTACTAAGAAACTGTACCTTTCAAAAAAGCCTACAAAAAATTCTGCGGTAGCATATATCTATATCCAACAATGGCAATGTGCCATTTCTCGCTCTCCCTCGCTCGAAGCGTGGGAAGTGTGCGACAGAGACTGGTTGTTAATGTATCCATCATCGCTTTGAACGGCTAATTGTAATGATTTGTAATGTAATGTAATATTTTTAACACGTTCATATCTCTATTTCATAAGAGTGTTATTATTTTTTTAAGAGAAGTACAACACGTTTAGTTTGCAGATTTTACTAGTTGAAAACCTTTTATTTCATTCGATGTTATTGTTACACTTTTCAGTAAGCTTCTACCAAAATTTTAAAAGTGAGGTTTTTATGATGTGTATTACAAATTTTTTCAGGAAACAGAGTTAAATTATTGATGACAAAAGTTATTATATTAATTTTTATAAATGTTTAGATTTTAATTTCTATTTTTTCACTGTCACCTGGACTTTTAAGCAATTTCCGTTATTGAAAAAAAAGAATACAATGTGATAGTAATGAAGAGGGGAGTGTTAAGACATTATGTCTAAAGACTAAAACTATTGTATACAATTCTCTCACGGTCCGATACCTCAGACTATCCGGAAGACCTCGCGGAAGAAAAATTTTATTGAAATTCAAAAGAAAAATAACTATATAATATCTCAGTCTTGATTCCATCCAAATATACCAACTTTAAAAACCCTGTCGGTGGTGAACAATGTGGAAAGCCTTAATTGCCTAAAAAGAGAATTAAATTGTGCTCATTTTGACTTAACGGAAGCCATTTTCGAAGACATAAAGAAACAGCGGAGATTGTGGAGATTGATGAAACCCAAATTTATATGCATATATTAGCCTACGTTATTGGTTTCAAGAAAGAGGGACAGTACAGTAATTAACTAAGTTAGTGTGGTGTAATAGAACAATGCAGATTAGATTGTACGTTATGGAGAAATATAAACTTTTATCAAATATTTTGAAGAATTTTGAGTTATTGATATTAGTTTGAAACTTTCAAGATTAAACTATAATTTTTTTGTATGAATAGCGTTAATAATCTTCACATCTGTTGTGAGGACACCCTGATGAGTTGAACAAGAAAGTAAAGATAGGAGATAGCTCAAAATACATCTTTTGATAAATAAAGAAGAGAATTAAAAAAGTTCAGTTGTGTTGCTTCAAACGCTCGTTTCTTGGTATACTGGACGAAAGTTTAGCCTGATCAACTTAACAAAGTTATATTTGCTTAGTGGCGCGCCAACACAAAATTCGTCAATTACCAAGGTAACGGAGTGTGTCCGTCCCGACCTTGAACAGATAGATAACGTGGTAGTTGTTATCTGTTGCAATGAAGTAGGCGACTGTATGACGACAGCTGAAGTTCAAAGTTCGTCCACCTAACGCTGGGAGTGATGAGTCACGAATTAAAAGTTGAGATTAGGACATCATGGACTGTTTAGCGGAGTGCAGAGTTCAAGACAGATAACCGAGTTCAGCTCTGTGGGAGGATTTCTGTGATTTTTCTATATTTTTGAAGAGGGTTCTGGTTTTCGTTCCGGATTGTACGTCAGGCAGACTGCACGTTAGATGTGAACTAAGATGGGTTTTATATTGGCCTTTAAATTTATAGTAAAATTTAAATTGTAACATTTTGTTTTATATCTAATACTTAATATTTGACACGAATATACAGTTAAAAGTTCATTAACAATGACGCTATGCGTTTTTTCTTTATAACATTTTGAGCTAGTTGGAATTGGTACATTAATTCAGAAGCACAGTCCAGCGAAATTTCATTTGCATAGTTCTTGCCGACTGGCCGACTGTTTCAAAGGGGGTTTTGTTCAGTGTCAAATTCTGGCCATCTTATGTTTCAGGGCATTTGTAAGGTAGATGAATACTTACGTAATAGCTGAAATCTAAAACGGCGTAAAAAATATCTGTTTTTCGTTAGAGAATGTACTTACTATATAGTGTTAAAAAAATTGAACATAATAAACAATGTTTACACAGAACAGTTGATTACAATTACATGCTCCTTTAAATATTTCACACTTTTACTGAACAAGATGGGATTTTTCGCTATTTTAAATACCAGTGAGGAGTAGCTCGGATGGATTTCGAAATAAAGGCCTATATTCATCCGCGGGACAGTAAAAATGTCCATGTAAAATTTCAGTACATTTCGCTGAATAGTTTACGCGTGAAACCTAAACAAACAAACAATAGCACTTTCGCATTTATAATATTAATTAGGATGTACTAAAGTTGTTTTCGATAATGAAATTCTGCAAAAAATTCTTGAAGATCGTGCATGATATCCCGTTGAGTTTCAATTCGCCCATGTGATGATGACGAATATCGTTTAAAATAGATGATACTTTTCTAGGTTGCCTTCAAAGGGTTGCGACTGATAACCATATCATTTATGGAACGGTCGGATTTTACTCTGGAAATGCGGTTTTATGTTCAAACTTTTATAAATTATAATTATTCTTCAATTCAGTTGCGCTCATGTCTGCAAAACATAATCAAATTGAATTCATTGTTTGTGTTTTATAATTTTATGATGTAACAATTTTTGGCTTTTATAAACTGATATTTTTTCTGGATTAACGGGAACGCTCTGTTAAAATGTTTCTCAACATCAGTTTTATTGAAAACACTGTTCCAATATGTGGATGCAATATTTTTCTTAAGTTTTATTTGGTTGTCTCTAGAAAAACTTTTACTTTTTTTTGTTAACCATGTTTTCTACTAAGAAACTGGTAAATAAAAGCATTCACCGTGATCAGGCAAACTAAATTGGACAGTTTTGTAAATTTGTTACGTAAAAGACATTATGAAAAATGTTATAAATACGGTGCCTCCTCTTTTAAATCTCAGGTTGATACCTGTAATAGTTTGTCGACTGAAACAAAAAAAGATATCGAATTAGAGTATTTGCTTGACGAGTAACAACATTAAAATCTCCAAATATAATAGATAGATTTTTGTTGGTTTATATTTGTGAAACAATAATTATTTAATTATTATGAAAGTTATTTGCCGATCGTTAACATGTATTTGTGCCGCACTTTGTGTATGAAAACCTGTAATTATATAACAAAAATAACAACATTTCGGGCTTTGTAAATATTGAAGTAAATTAAATTTAATATTTTCTGCCTATGTTTGTTCATACCGGCCCGCGCTCCGTGTGCATAACACGTCTGTGAGTGGATGTCAATCGCTTGACTGTTAACAAAACACGATTGCTTATTTCATGTGTAATGATTAAATGTGTAGTTGTATATGCAGTAAATATATAGTCTATAAAAATATATGTTGGTGTAAATGCCAATTCCTTTTTATTATGGATGAAATGGTTTTAAATTAAAAAATTACGCACATTACATATTATTTAAATAGTAAATATACGCTCCCATTTTCAAATTGATGCTGGAAACACAATCAAATTGCTTTTCTTGACCTAAGCAAAACTTTTGACTACTTAGACCAGATATTAATTGTGGCACTACTAAATAAATTAGGTTTTAATATAAAATAACACTGTTACAAATTTTTACCAC
This sequence comes from Homalodisca vitripennis, assembly GCF_021130785.1. Taxonomy (NCBI): domain Eukaryota; kingdom Metazoa; phylum Arthropoda; class Insecta; order Hemiptera; family Cicadellidae; genus Homalodisca; species Homalodisca vitripennis. The sequence goes on along the minus strand of NC_060212.1, from coordinate 79,061,254 downwards.
CTTAAAGTGATTCAGAAGTAGAGTAGCGTCAAGGATAAATCCAACAAAAGTGCTTGAGATTTAAAAATTAGTATTTTATTGTTGGTGTTTTCATTTTAATGAATAACCAATAGTCCCCACTGTACTTAAGAAGAATATCACACCGTGCAGCAGTATACGAGTTGTTCTGAAAACAATGTAATTTTAAAGTTGTGTTCCTGCCCTCTCAGATAGTCTCATTTATCACTTCACGTGATGGAGTACAGGATTGATTATTTACTAAATTAATTATTGAAACTTTATATAGTACCGTATAAAAGCCTTCGTGTCTGGATAATGCCTACATTAATATTCAAGCCTTTGAGACAGTACCATGTGCGTAGCTTATTACATTACAAGATGTAGCCTGTGCATTAAATTTTGTGTATTAAACTCGTACAATAAACGTTTCTGAAAATGGTCAGTGACATGAATATTGTCATATAAATAAATAGTGTCATTTGTATTTCGAATTTAACAAGCAGCAAGTAAGACCACTTACATTGTTTGATTAACCGTAAGTAAATACCGTTTAAGTATATGCCTACAACTAAATACTATTTTAAAACTTATTTTAAGTTATTATGATTTAACAGCAGTAAGTGTTTTAAAAATCATCAACGCTATTCTTTTACTGTATTAAAATATAAGTACATCAGAAAAGTGTAGTTATTTAATGGAGTTTAAATGATACGTGGATATTTATCAATTTATAACTAATAAGTGACAATTTAGTAGTAGTGTGAATTGGATACTGGGGAAACTAATGCCCATTCTGTTCCAGAAGTGATCAATATCACATGTTAGGAATTGTATTGCTAATTCCAGAGCTACAGGTTTCATATAAAGCTAGATTAGCCTGAGAAGCGTACATACAAAAGATCCCAAAAGATCGTCATACAATAGAGCTTCGTAACTAACAAATTTGGCTGCAAATATTCACATGTTTGATAAGACTCAATAATGTTTTGTTTACAACATTTTTCAAATTTATCAAATAAGTATTTTTTACAAAACAAATTATCTAGGTGTTTCATTTTGATAGTACAAACAGTTCGCAAATTGCTATGTACATTGTTTTAGTATACGACAAAAATTTGTCCCGAAATATCGTGTTCACTGAAGCAAGTTATACGAGCTCTTGTTTAGCATCCTTTTGTATAAGTATATTGCCTCCTACCATTTTCATAGTAAATAAAATAATGTAAACACAAATTATTAATAACAGTATAAACAACTTAATATCAAGTAAAAGGATATTGTAATAAATGGCTACAGGTAATGTTTTAATGTGATTCAGGTAGTGTTAATGATAGTTAGGTACGTTTATTATCATACCAATGTAAGATACTCGCGGCACGGTGCGGGGCGGGTTCAACATGTCTAAAATGTACTTCGCTTTATCTGCACCTTCATTTGTTTTTGAGAAAAGCATTGTAGTATACATATAAATATATCTAACCCTGTAGCATTGCTAATTGATGGAGACAATAAAAAAAACGTTTTTTGACTATATTAAATATACTTTACATGCATATTGTTTACACAAACACATCTACATTAATGTTAATTGCATGACTTCAGTAATAAATCATTCTTATAATAGTGAAGAAGTTAAAATAATTTATAGATATCAAATATATTCCTTCTTACAATAAAAGATACATAAGTTCTTTTTATTTGGAGATGACAAAATATCTGGCCTCATAGATTGATACGCACAAGGAAAGCCAGTTAGTAATATATATTGCCTATCTAATTAGTATATTTAGTCCCCGGTGTGTAGAGTATTATTATACAGTTCATAAAAATAGGTGCTAATAATCGGATTTGTAAGGGTTAAGGAAAATTAATTAATTTTTAGTACACCTTTCTTCAAGACAAATACAACAAATACTGTGCGACAAGTACTGTTTTTTTTACTGTTATTACTTTTTGATTAATGATGTGTTAAAATGGAAAAACTTTAATTTTTAACACAAAGCTGTGTTTTCTCCATAATTTTGATTGTCACAATCCACAAAATAAAATATATTTGTCTTTCACTCTAATACATGAATGAATATTGCCCAAGTAGTAAAAATTGTTTCAGAGATGATATTGGAGTATGTTTTAATGTGGTAGACGTTTGAAGTGACATTTTTAGTGTGTGAGAGAGATCGTCTTTAGAAGACCAAACTATAACCTAGTCACAAGAGTATATTTAGTGGTACATAAATAAACTTCAGAATTTTATGAAGACAGCAGTACCGATTACTTGATGAATTGAGTATAAAAATATTTTTAACGAATTTCTAAGAGAACAAATACAATTAAATCAAATAGTACACTGCTACTTTAGAATCTGCCAGATGTAGTGTTCAGGAAGGTCGAAGGAGAGAGAGAGAGAGAGATAAACAGATGGGACAGATAACTTCCGGGAACTTGGAGTGGAGGTGGAATGGGCCAGCGGGCTGCTTATCGCAGAAAACAGGAAACGATGATGCTCATGCGATCTCGCGGTCAGAGTCTGCTATACTGTTGCAAGTTCAATTTTAAAGATGCGTTAAGAATTGCGGCCGCATTCTTAATGATAAATATCTATCTACGTAGTAAGAGAATGTTTACATATAAACACTACAATAGGTAGGTTAGAAATCTAGAATACCAAACATTCCTGTCGTATGACATTATTTATTTATTGGCGTATGTATACTACACGCTCTGTGAATAACGCAACAGGCTAAATCAATGTCTACGTGATGTTTGGTGACGGATCACTTTTGTTTAACATCAAATCTCACTATTAGGTGTTATGTACACAAACCGATTCGTACACAAACCAAGTATTCAGTCGGATCAACAGAATGCTCACGTACGCTGCTTTATAAAATTCAAAAGAAATAACCGTATTTAACGAAGCTCCCTGAGGTGTGGCGTTAAAATAGTTTTCACCCTGCAGTTCTGCCTCCTACGGCCTCAAACACGTTCAGTATGAATTATAAATACGTTAAGGCGTTCATTGTCAAATAAACCATATCATATATAAGGCATGTCCAATATTAAAATCTGTGAATTTGCTTGGTCTTCTGCATTTATGTTACAGATTTGACTTCTTCGTAGTATACGAGTTTTATTAAAAGTGCTGATGACTAGATTCAATCATATATATTTGAGTTCATATCAAATGTAATATAATCATATATAACATTGAGTTTAATCCAAAAAAAACTATTATATCAAGATTTGTAAAAAGACTTTCATAACAAATAACAGTCCAATTCAGATAGGTATCAACCTCTCAAAACATGTTTAATATTAATATATTAAGACATCGTTGTTAAGACATTAGTCATAGAGTATCTATAACATGGTTTTTGTATAATCCATATTAACACTCTTGTCAGCTAAAGTAACTAGGTGACAGGTTTTTGTCTCTACCCAATTCGAGTTCTTGGGTAATTTATTTCATCCTAAAAGCTTTGGCCTTCTCTATTTAATTAAAATTGTACCTTTATCTTAGAATAAACCATAAAAACACAATGCGAAATTTCGTTAAATTCACGAGTGTATACTGTATATAATTTCCCGTAATAGTGTTCTGAAAATTGTTTTCTTAGGTTTCACCTCAAGATAGTCTGGGCTCAATAACTAGACATTTTAGCAATTATTAAAAAAGTTAGACAACTCAGTATCCACTTGGTTTTACAGCTTTAAAACCAGACACACATGTATTTAAAGCTCTTGCTACAGTAAATTGTTTAGCGAGTCGTTTTTGGTATTTATAGTTAAAAGTTTAAATAACAGTATTAATTTAGGTGAGAAATAATTTTGTACATACTTGATCCCTTTCTGACGACTCAGAACAAATTATACATTCACGCTACCATTCTGAGGAGCCACTCATCAGAATAGGACAATCCTCAGAATTGGGTCGTTTGCGTATATATATATATACAGGGTGGAAAAAAGTGTGGAAACGCTTTCACTAATTTTGTATGGCTTCACTTATACAAATTAAATTTTGTACATCACCACTTGTATTAAGAACCTAGTTTTTGAGACCAGTGGGGACATTTTATCTTTTCAGGGGGACGGCCCGTGAGGTGTCGGACGAAAATCTTAAATGTAAGCATAGGCCAAGTTTGGTATCAAATTAAAGGACTAGTAAAGAGAAACTCATTACCTCAAACGGCACTTAAAAAGGTTGACCCTATCCAGAGTACGGGCCGTTTGAATTTCATAAGTAACGTTTGATTAATTATTATTTCTCCGCAATTTCACAGTCTCAAGTAAACTGTTCTGACTGAAAATGACACTTTATGGAACACAATTATCCAAAAGAATTAAATTAAAAATTATCTATGTATTACAAAAAATAACCATACCTTTTAAATGAGGTGCTCAAACTGCTCTCCGAACACTTGTTGGCAATGAGCTAGTCTATTATAAAAACCTACTGCAGTCACATTTTGAAGCATCTTCTTGCGTCTTCTAATAAACGATTTGTCAGCTCCTCAATGTTGGCTGGTTTAGTTTTATACACATTATCTTTTAAGAAGCCCCACAAAAAGAAATCTAGTGGATTAAGATCCGGTGACCTAGCCGGCCACTCAACTGTACCCCTGCGACCAACGGTTAGGAAACACTTCATCTAACAGATTGCGCACCCGCAAATAGTAATGGGGCGGTGCTCCATCTTGCTGAAACCATACTGCATTAAAATTTGTCCCAAGAAGAGCACGCACTGCTGGCAAAATGTTATTTGTCAACATATTGAAATACATTTTGCCTGTTAGATTTCCATCTATCACAAACGGTCCTACAATGTTATTGTTTATTATTCCAGCCCACATATTCACTTTCTGAGGCCTTTGTGTGTGGCCTTCTATCATCCAGTGTGGATTATGGTCGGTCCAATAACGGCAATTATGCCTTTTAACTTGTCCATTAACAAAGAATGTAGCTTCATCTGAAAACAATATCGAATTTAAAAAATTTTGAATTTCGTCACACTTTCTCATCATTATTTCGCAAACTTCAGTCCGTCGATCAAAATCATCCTCTGCAAGTTCTTGGGTTAGGGTTACTTTAAAAGGGTGATACTTGTTTTTGTGTAAAACATTCAACACTGAGGTATGGCTCATATCAAGATCTTCTGCAGCCACTCTGGCCGAGGTGCTGGGATTTTCAACAAATATTTGGAGTACATCCAAAGATTTTTGTTCATTTGTTGCCGATTTAGGCCTGCCACTTCTTTCGCGATCTTTGACTGTTCTAGTTTCTTCAAATAATTTTACTGTCTTAAACACTGTTGACT